>NC_056728.1:655279860-655402360 GCF_019279795.1 Protopterus annectens
CTGTATCTGTGATGTGTCAGTGTGATATCTAGGTCAAAGGTGAGACTAGCTGCTTTCAGCTTCTCTGTGAGAATTCTGAGAGTTGAAGCTTTTGAAGTAGCTCATGGACACTGTGCATGAGACAGCCCACATCCCAGATTGTCTCTCTTAACATTTTGGGGAAACTTATTAAAAACTAGTGACAAACATTCATTTAGCAGTGTAAATGCATCTAAACATGACAAAACCTTCACAATGCATTCTACAGGTTATTACAGACTCTATGTAAGTGAAATCAAGCCCAAAATTATTAATAAGTAACAAAACTCAACATTTTGTCCCAACTCAACTCCTATGCAAATCTTATTATTTACTGTGTCTATATGATCAAAAGCATTTCTATATATTAATAAAGAAAAGAAAAGAGAGTAGAAAGTAAAAGGGTGTAAGGCAGAAATAAAAAAAATGTAAGAGAAAGCTATAAGAAGTATATACAATAGAATGTTACTTACTGTTTATATTAATAGAGTTAAAAATAAAACATATTATTTACTATTATTTAGTTCTAATTATTATTAGTTAAAGCATGACAGATTATTTACAAACAAGCATAAGCAGTGTAATCAAGAAAGTATAATTAGGAATAGCATTTGAAGAACATATAAACTTTTAAAGGAAAAAAAAATGTATCAAATTACTGACCTTATTTTTCCTCTTCAGAAAGAGAAACAAGTTAAATCACAGCTTGCCATTAAGTCTCCAGATATTTTGACTAGTTATGAAACAAAACATTTCTTTGCACACAGAGAATAACTTTGATTAAATCTTTTTCAAAATATTTGTTGCTTCTTGGAAATGCAGGAACTATATTTAAAAAGATTAATAATAAAATAAAATGGTGAGAGAGAAAAAAAAACATAGTACAAACCATTTGTTTTTTAGTCTCTTCTTCTTCTCTGAAGCCTTCCATGAAATTTCAGTTGCCAGTCTCTTTAACGAAGGACTAGCCCATTCCATTTCTTCTATTTTTTCCAAAATCTTATTTTTTTTGATAAACAGTAAAGCAGAGTCTAAGTCATCGAAGATTTTAGGACCATCAGGAAGGAAGATTTTAAGCTTGGCAGGAAACAGAAGGTATGTTTTAAACTGTGCTTTTTTAAGCTCCCTTATTAGTGGCAGAAAAACTTTTCTTTTAGCTAATACCATGGAAGAATAGTCATTGTCAAAATGCACAGTTGTTTCATTAATCTTAACAGGAGCTTTAGCCCAAGCAGATTTAAGAACCATCTCTTTATCAAAAGATGATAGAAATCTAACCATAACTGATCTAGGATAGTTTTTGTTTGAGTTAGTATTAAGCTATAGATCTATGTGCTCTTTCAATACCAAAAGAGAATGCTTCTGGTAAATCTAAAGTTTTAGGGAGCCATGTTGTTAAAAAAGAAGTAATATTGTTACCTTCAATATTTTCTGGCAGTCCAAAAATCCTAATGTTATTGCGCCTAGATCTATTTTCCAGGTCATCCAGCTTTGTTTGTAAATGTGTATTTTGTTTCAGCAGAAACTCAATGTTGATTTCCTCTTCTTGTATTCTATTCTCCATGTCATTCACAGCTTCTTCTATTCCTGTCATCTGGATCTTCTGTTGTTGCAGGTCCATATGTAACAAGTCTATTTGTTTTGTAGTTTTTTCTATGAAAGTGTCTATTTTAGTATCCATTTTATCCATCTTAGCAGTAAGTTGCTGGACTATAATTATCAGAGACTGAAGTTCTTTCTTGATGCTGGAGTCTTGAGAATTTGTCTTACTGGAACTCATTTCAGACTGATAAACTGACAGGAAAATTTCCAAAGTAATTTCTGACAGGAATATTATTAAGATTTCCTTTCTTTTTTAGATATAGTTCAAGAACTATATAACACAAACATATTTAGAAAGAAAATTACTTCAAAAATTATTTTTTAAGTAATTAATTCCTGTCAATGTAATGAAATTGGTGGAGCTGAAGAAATCTGCTGCTATCCTGTGTTCATCCTTGGCCACGCCCCCAGGAAACCCTTTTCTGATTAACATCTTAGGTGAAACCCCATCATTTTTTTATAGGAAGGCCAGGAACATTAGAAGTTTTGTTGAATTTAAACCTAGACCATGTGAGAAAAGCACTAAAAGATGTGAAACTAATTGTACATTTTGTATATTTATACAGCAAGGTGATAGTTTTTATTGTCCTTATTTAAAGAAGATCATTAAAACCAGTGCAGGGGGTGACTGTAACACTAAAAAAGTAATTTACAGGGCACAGTGCAATGAATGTGATGCATTCTATGTGGGCAAGACTGTAAATAAACTCAAGCGAAGGATTTCATGTCATCTGTCAGAAATCCTCTCTGGATGTAAAAATAATGCACTAAACAAACACCTTTCTCTTCATAAAAGACACAGAAGTTTTAAGTTCCAGATCCTGGATCGCATAGACATGGGTGATCTTGAAGGAGACATCCCGAATATTCTGGAGAAACATGAACTCATGTGGCAATTAAAGCTGAACTCTTTTCGAAAGCCTGGACTAAACTACTACTGTTCAATTAAAAGTGCACTGGAACTTTGAAAATTGCCACATTGTTTACATGACTTATTGTATTTTATTTTATTTTTTTTCTACAAATTGGTTTTAAATACCATTTTAAATCATTTGAAATTCATGTGTATATTTTGTTTCCATCATCATACATATATATATTTTTTATTTTTATTTTTTTCTGGTTCTCTTTTTTCCACTTTATTCAAAATGATGGTAATAACAATACTAATTATACAATTATATAGGTTTTTAGGGTTCTTGTACACAGACCTGAAGAAGTCTAGAAGGATGAAATCGATCTTTGTTAACAATAGGTTATGAAAATAGAAACTGATTTTTACATGCAAAATTTATATGTATATATTTATATATAATTTTTGATCGCAAAATGAGCTAAGGTTGATATATTACCAGCCATGTAGTATATTGCCTTGTATAAAATCACAGACTTAATAATCTACTTAATAATTTGGTTAAATAAGATGTACCATTAAAGTACATTAGGGCTATATATTATTATGACAGCTACTAGGTAGGGCAGGACCAGCTCGAATGTCACACTGATGGGGGAAGGGATGTGAATGTAACATGTGTACCAATAACACTTTGTTTTACAGCCCAATAAACCACTCCCATGCCTGATAAAAAGTATATACATATATATATATATATATATATATATATATATATATATGTAGATATATATATATATATATATATATATATATATATATATATATGTATATATATTTAGAAAGCTTGTGAGGAAATTATTACTCTATTTTTGTTTTACTTGGATCGCTTGTCTGTGTACTTTATAAAGAATTTTCGACTGGAAACAGACTGCCTGCCTTGCTTGAATTACTTTCAAATACTTAGTAATGCTGTAGAATTATATATTTTCTATTATTACTTTTTTGACTTGACGAGTTTACTTTCGCTACTTCTACTACTATTGTCTGATCTGATTAATATACAATGATTAACTAGAAATATATGGACTGAAAATCTTCCACAGAGAGAAGTTTCTTACACTGTTTTGTTTTTAGACCCACTACACTTTAGTGGGATGTTTTGAGACTTTGGGGATACCACGGAGATTACTTGTTTTTTGTTGGTACTTTGGTTTCTGAGACCAAGGTTTTTGTTCCGTTAAAGGATCACTGAATCGGTGTGGAATTCCAGCATTTTAAGACATGGATAATGACAGGCTAAAAGATTTACTAACTGTACCTATCTGGAATGGTACAAAAGCAGATCGGATACAAACGGATACAGAAAATGGACAGGGAAGAATGGGCCTAGAAAATATGAATTCAGAGACTTTTTCTAAACTAGAAAAGCAACTGAAACGCATGCAGGGTCTCTACTGGGAACACATTTGTTTACAACAAAGCATAGATAAGAAGAGACTACCCAGGGAACTTAGATTGAACAAAAGACCAATGTGGAAAAATATGGATGATTCACTTTCTAAGGAATGGTAAGATATTTTACAGGATGCCAGCTTATTCGTCTGCTAGTAAGGAACAAGCTTAGTGTGCAGGAAGCTACAAAGGCTGACATCACATCTTTAAAAACAACATTGGAAAATGAGAACCACAATAACCTAGATGCTAAATTTGAGCTTCGTAAAGAAAGAGTGAAAGGATATGAGCAGTCAATTAAAGAAAGAAAGATTAATAAAATGAAATGAGATCAACTGGACAAAGATGATCCTGGGAGACTTACTAGGAGGAACAATAATAATATCAACAACAACAGGAGAACCAACAACAGACAAGGTTTTAGTTATTACAGGGGATATAAGGGAAAATATAACCGTGCCAGCAGACCTCAACGGGATTTTCCCAGGGGAGATCCTCGCACAAAACCAGACAGTGGCACAATACAGGACCACCAGGAGACTGCCCCTCCAACATCTCATTCCCCACAATCCCAATCCCCTCTGGCTATCAACACTCCGCAGAAGCCATTGACATCACAGAAGGATCGGGACAGGAACATAAGCCACAGCAGCAACCAGAACCAACAGAGAGTTCTACAGGACGAATTACAGGACTACCAGTACAGCTGGGACCACAGACAATCCAGCTACCAGGAGCAGCAGCACCATCACGGAGACCAGTTTCTTCAGGAAGACCAATATCGACAGCACAGACATCAACCACCACTCCAATACCAAAGCCAGCACCAGTACTAGAACAAGAACGACGACCACCACCAGAGCCCCACAGATTGTCCCTCTTACCAGGTCCCCCCATACCACAGCCACAGCGAGGAATACTATTACAACCCACCGAGATTCCAGAAAGCAGATGAGGAATTCCAGAGGTCTCATACTCTATCCACAAACTCCCAGGGAGACAGGAGAACCAAACAGTGGACAGGGGTGAGGGAAATACAGTACCTGGGCAAACCCTACTGGAACCCCGACTACAACCCAGGTCCCAGACTCAGACAGAGGAAACAACTACAATAACAGGTACAATAACAACAACAACAGGTACCACAATTACAGGTGCTCCACTTATCTGGAACCACTCTGTTAAAGCACTGACTGAAGAGGAAAAAAGTGTGTTGTCCAAAGGACTTACTTTTGTACCAAGCTGCAGGAGTGAGGTTGCTCAAGTACTGATAGACCTTGAAATGTTTGTGAGGAAGCTCAACTTAAGGGTACAGTTTCATGGCAAAAGTAATGACACTGAAAATAAGCCTATTGATGAAACTATAAAAAGGCCTAGCAGCTATTGTCCACCACTACATCAACCACTAGCTGCTTTCGAAGTGAAATGTGAGATGGATATCAGGAAACTGCTTAAAAAACCTCCAAAGAAAAACGTTATAATTTAACACAGGGAGAAAGCAAAGCATTGCTTGAGCTAGTCAATGATAAATGCAGGCGTGTAATGAAGGCAGACAAGGGAGGAGGTATACCTGTGACTGATACCACTAGCTACAACCAAAAGATAGAGAACATGCTGGAGGATAACAGATTTTCTGAGTTATTGGCCATGAATGACATAAAAAGAGCATATGATTTATGGAACACTGATCTCACCACATTATGGAAAGAAAAACTTATCACTGAAAATCTTTATAATTATTTATGGAGCCCATGCCCACATTTACATTACGTTTTTGGAATACCAAAGCCACACAAGAACAGAGAAGACCCACCTTATAGACCGGTAGTAGCAAGTGGAGGTTCCCTTACTGAAGCCACAGCCATTTACCTTGATTACTTGCTGAAACCTCTAGCAGAAAAGAATAAGTCATACATAAGAGATTCAATGGATTTTTTGAAGAAAATAAAAAACATTACAGTGGAAGCTGACAGTATTTTGGTAACTATTGATGTGAAATCCTTCTACACAGAGCTCCCTCACTATTACTGTATAACAGCAGCTATGGAGTCTTTTAAGAAACACAATCAGGGTATACAGGCACAACTGCAAAAGTTAAGCAAACTCATTAATTTTGTACTGGACTTCAATTTCTTTACTTTCAATGGCAAACACTACAAACAAAAAACTGGTATAGCAATGGGGGCTGCCATGGCTCCCAGCATAGCTAACATAGCCCTGGGCAAATGTGAGGAGGACTTTGTGTTAAACAACACAGTCTACATGCAGCATATCACATGCTATTTATGTTTTATTGATGATGTCTTTATTGTGTGGGAAGGTGACACCTTGCAGCTTGGAGATTTTATCACTTACATCAATCAAACAACTCCCTTCCTGAAGTTTACCTCTTCCCATAGCTGTACTTCAACCACTTTCTTAGATATGCAGATTTCCAAGGACACCAACAATAACAGAATCACCACTGATCTATTCAAAAAACCAATGAGGGTTAACTTATTACTCCACAGTAAAAGTCTGCATCCTGCAAAAACCAAGTATAATGTAGTGAAATCCCAAGGCTATAGATTAGCTCGGATTACCACAGAGATGGAACCATTTTTGAGAAACCTGAACAACTTAGAGAATGATTTTCTGGTGAGAGGCTATGAAAGTCAGATGTTAAAAAACATCCTGGAACCCATTATAGAACTGAAAAGACTGAAGCACCTTCACTCAACCTCCCCAGCAGCAAAATGTTAAGTAATCCCGCAGAGAATAACAAATGCAAAAATAGCTGCATCCTGACATACACTTTGGATTATCACAGTATCAAAAATATTATTGAAGAAAACTGGGACATTGTCACAGGAAACCCTTTTCTGATTAACATCTTAGGTGAAGCCCCATCATTTCTTTATAGGAAGGCCAGGAATATTAGAAGTTTTGTTGAATTTAAACCTAGACCATGTGAGAAAAGCACTAAAAGATGTGAAACTAATTGTACATTTTGTTTATTTATACAGCAAGGTGATAGTTTTTATTGCCCTTATTTAAAGAAGATCATTAAAACCAGTGCAGGGGGTGACTGTAACACTAAAAAAGTAATTTACAGGGCACAGTGCAATGAATGTGATGCATTCTATGTGGGCAAGACTGTAAATAAACTCAAGCGAAGGATTTCATGTCATCTGTCAGAAATCCTCTCTGGATGTAAAAATAATGCACTAGCCAAACACCTTTCTCTTCATAAAAGACACACAGGTTTTAAATTCCAGATCCTGGATCGCATAGACATGGGTTATCTTGAAGGAGAAATGCCAAATATTCTGGAGAAACATGAACTCATGTGGCAATTAAAGCTAAACTCTTTTAGAAAGCCTGGACTAAACTACTACTGTTCAATTAAAAGTGCACTGGAACTTAAAATATTGCCACATTGTTTACATGATTAATTGTATTTTATTTTATTTTTTTCTACAAATTGGTTTTAAATACCATTTTAAATCATTTGAAATTTAAGTGTATATTTTGTTTCCATCATCATACATATATATATTTTTTTTATTTTTATTTTTATCTGGTTCTCTTTTTTCCACTTTATTCAAAATGATGGTAATAACAATGCTAACTAATTATACAATTATATAGGGTTTTAGGGCTCTTGTACACAGACCTGAAGAAGACTAGAAGGACGAAAGCGATCTTTGTTAACAATAGGTTATGAAAATAGAAAATAATTTTTACATGCAAAATGTATATGTATATATTTATATATAATTTTTGATCGCAAAATGAATTAAGGTTGATATTATTCCAGCCATGTAGTATATTACCTTGTATAAAATCACAGACTTAATAATCTACTTAAAAATTTGGTTAAATAAGTTGTACCATTAAAGTACATTAGGGCTATATATTATAAGGGATGTGAATTTAACATGTGTACCAATAACACTTTGTTTTACAGCACAATAAACCACTCCCATGCCTGATAAAAAGTATATATATATTTAGAAAGCTTGTGAGGAAATTATTACTCTATTTTTGTTTTACTTGGATCGCTTGTCTGTGTACTTAATAAAGGATTTTCGACTGGAAACAGATTGCCTGTCTTGCTTGGATTACTTTCAAATACTTAGTAATGCTGTAGAATTATATATTTTCTATTTTTACTTTTTGACTTGACGAGTTTACGTTCGCTACTTCTACTACTATTGTCTGATCTGATTAATATACAGTGATTAACTAGAAATATATGGACTGAAAATCTTCCACACAGAGAAGTTTCTTACACTGTTTTGTTTTTAGACCCACTACACTTTAGTGGGTTGTTTTGAGACTTCGGGGATACCACGGAGATTACTTGTTTCAAGCAAATATATCCAGACATGCCCTTGTGGGCCATCCCCATGCAATGGTCATGCACTTTTCTGGCCCTGTAACTAGCTGATGGCCCTAAATTGCCCTCCCATACATAAGCATAACTGATGTCCGCCAACTGTCTGACCCAAACACAGGATATGTGTAGACATGTAAACTCCATCACGACACCTTCTAGATGTGTAAGATCAGATAACCCATGTGACATGCAGCAAGGATAACACACCTTATCACAAAGTATGAATGTATGAATACATTGACTGTCCCCATTGTCCCTGATAGATTGTTCTACACATATGCATCTAGGGAGCCATGCACGTATACTGCCATACCTTGCTAATGTCATATTTTTGCTGTGCTGCCATGCCATCCTGTGCTGCTGCATTGCCGCCATGTGTCCATAGTGTATCCCCTCAGACTCCTGGAACAAAAACATATACAGGTCTGTTACACAACTGTCATTCTGTAACACTACCGCCATTCAAACATCATGCAACAAAGATACACAAAGTGTGATGTGTAGTCATGACACATGCCAGCATACAGTACCTGTTGTGCCCCACAACAAGTGACATGGCAAAACAATACTGCACTACACAAATACATATCAAGTGATATAGACACCTTGTGCATCAGACACATAGTAGCATTTCCTTGCATCTATGGCATGGATGGCAGGGATGTGGCATAGGTATCATCACATGCACAAGGTGTGGTGTGGGAGTACTGGAGGCCTAGGCTGTGTGAAACAGTTGACAGCACGTGTGAGTCAGGAGGGGGAGCAAGTTAGATGGGCCATGGAAAGGTGCCGTGTGTGTCTGTAGGTGACCTGCATGTGACAGTAGTGTTTGAGTGTGTGCGTGTACACTGCCAGGTCCAATGCTAGCCCTACACATATGCATGCTGTACAGCTGTGGACCGTTCATGGTAGAGTGGATAGTTCACTGTCACTGGCCATGAACACGGGAAATGGTTCTGCCAGGAGTAACACTGGCACCACCATATCCAAGGTCAGATGCGGTGCTAGTACCTGACTGTGATTGAAAAATGGTGGGGCTGTGTCTCCCACAGCACTGACCAGGAACACATGCCCATGGCTTGCCACATGGTGGTGTGGACAGCACACTTCCCTCTGTAGTGTTGGAGGTACTGCCACTACGGGACCGGACTGTGCATGGCCACGTAGACTCTCAGCAGATGGTGTTGCTGACCTATGTCTATGTGTCCAATGCCCAACTCCAACGAGATGTTCCAGTACAGACAATGTGCAGTCCAAGACAGACACTGTGTCAGCCCACTGTCTCTCCACTGCCTCAGTGAACCAATCCAGGGTGTCCCCAATGCAGTGAAAGCAGTCACAGATGTTAAACTCTGCTGTGTCCATAACCCTAAGCATCCATCTGATGTTGCATTCAGAACATACCTGTGCTTCCATGATGGCCTGAAACATGTGCCAAGTGATCCATGATTTGACACCTGCAGCAGGTGGTGGATGGGCAGCAGTCCTTCTATGAGCACCCCTGTCAATCCTCCTGTGTTGGACCTCACCAGATCTCTGGTTATGACTAGTGTCTACTCTCACTGATGCCATAGTTGGCACACTGTCCTGTTCAATGCTCCCACCCTCTGACTGTTCAATATCTGTGGCATCTGGAGATTGGGTATGTGTGGGCAAACTGACTGCGTCTGGTGACAATGGGGGCAGAAAAGGGATGTTAACCTCTGGGACAGATTCAGCCCCCAAAAACTCCACCTGTGGCTCACTATGGCCACCATCATCATCCGAGTCTGATGAGATACTGACATCAGGTTGCGAGGGGAACAGACTCCAATCCCCTTAGTCACTTGTGAAACCAAGACAAAAGCAGTACATTACTATCTGCACTTGTATGTACTGTATGGTAATCCCCACAGACTCATACAAATGAAGAAACACAACTGCATTACCAGTTAAACATCTTCTCATCTCCACTCCCATGCACAACAGACAACCTCACACCAACATACACAAACAAGTGAAGCCCTTTATGACATGCAATTCAGTCAGCATTTTGAGTATGTGGCAACAGCTGAGTGTAAACCATGACTCCCCCCAGTGCAGCTAGACCTAACACCAGTGTACATCTATGTACTGCCTGCCACAATGACTGATACAGTATTACATTGGTGAACACAGTATACTTACCTGGACGGTCCTCTGCTGTGGACACTGTGGCACCCACCTCCATGATGTATGGTGTGATGGATGCCTGGGAGCTTTCATATGTTCCTAGGTTTTCCAGGGGTTCCTCTGCAGCTGACAGTGTTTTCTCTGTCATAGACCCTCCACTGGTGGTGGCACAATCCCTGGCAACAGCAGCTGTCCTTCGTTATGCAGAATTCTGCATGTCTGTGGCACAATGTTGGACGTCTTCATAGGTCCTGTCCTGCTGGCTAATCTGATTGACATCCTGCACAAGGTCTGTCCACAATGCTGTCCGCTGCTCCCGATTATGCCTTACCCTGGACAACAAGATCTGATGGTGCTGTCTCAGTCCATCCACTATTATGTCATTCTCCAAATCTGAGAAAGGAGCATGTCTTCTGCCGTACATGGTTCCTGAAAGACAACAAAATGGGAACACAGTACAGGACCAGACATGTGGACATCCACTATGTACAGATCCAGCACATCCATAATGGCCTGCACTATCCACTGCTCCCTCACACGTCATACCCCACAGTCTGTTATCACTCTACATGTGTGGATGTAACCAAGATAGTAGCAATACTGGGGTATGTCTCTGTTTCCTGTGACAGATTCTGCTGTATGTTCCAACACCCATCTCTGCAGTATACTGTGGTGTGCTCCTTATGGGCAAACTTTCACTGACATGTCATATGGCCACTGCCAGACAATTAACAGTGTGCTATTACAACAACTATATGCAGACAGTGCAGCAACATCAGTGTGCCATAACAGACAACAATGCAAACTTGCTGTAGTATATCTTCCCTGTAGGCATCATAGCTCTCAACTATACAGATGTTTGCAGAATATCCAGATGTTTGCTTCATAGTTTTGATCAGTTTAACACAGACTTGTGGATCTCTGACAAATATTTAATCACTGTCACTGAGTTTGGTCCTTGGTCCCCCCGTGAAGTATGGCTTTGTCCTGCTTTTATGCTGTAAGAGGTTGACAGGTATGTTAGGCATAGCCATCAACCAAACAGGGACATATGTTAACAGAAATGGGGAGATTCAGGGACACATAAAGTGTTAAAACTATGTATGTGAGACTTTGACTGAATGAGGGAGGAGAATTACAGTACATCATTTTATGTTACAGGAGTGTAAACCCTTACTCATTGTCATGATGTATTATGTGTAATCTACTACCTTTCCTACAACAGCCAACCATTGTAGGAGGGATTGACAGGGACAGAGGTGAGATGTGATTGAAACTCAGAAATGCAGGAATAGTTGAGAGGCATGCCTGTAGGTGTAGGACAACAGAGACATGTCATTACCATACATCTAAGACAGGCTTACTGTTGTAATCTCTATTCGACATACCACCATCCTCACATCTGCATCCTGTTATATGGCAAAGTATATTACATACATACCTAGCTGAGTGCAATACTCCTGTTTTGAACTTTGCTTCTGGTAATCTTTTAGAAATATGATGTCCTTGTGAGTTAAGTCTCATACAGACCTGTTCCCCATAAGCAGCTGCTTGCCTTTTTAAGGTACTGGTCATTAGCAGGTAATTGCCTTTGCACCAATCTGTGTCTTACAATTACTAATTGTGGCAAAAACAGCTGAATTGCACTATCATTGCCAATGACATGCCACCACTGTGCAGTATCTAAGGCCTTCATGTAGACCTGGGCCCCTTTCTTAGTTGTTAAGATGGACATTACTAAGGTGTGGAGAGTACATCATCAAAGTGGGTAGCTACCATAACTGTCAACTTTAGAGATTCATGGAGTATGTCCACAGTTTCCCCTCATATGTGTGGTCAGTGTCCCATGACATTGTGGTCATCTGGCAGTTCACTAGCAAACACTGTGGGTTGAGATCAGTAAGAAAAGAAAACACACTTGTGTTTCAGACTTCATACCCATCAGAATATGCATACTAATGCAATAGCTGTTAATCTATCAATCTACAATATTTGTAGTGGCAAATCGTTACACATGTCCCTATCTGTGGGCCTTAGCCTCCCACCATTAAATATGGCTGTGTCCAGATCCCTTGTTTTAGGGGGTTGGGAGGTATGGTAGGTCTGTAGCAGCTACCTTTACATACAGCTGTGTATGCTACAGGCTGCAGCTGCTGCTGCAGCCTAGCATGCAGAGTAGGGAGTGTGGACACTTTTGAGGACAGCAAGCTGCATGTGTAACTGTGGCAGCCCTGTCATTACAGCAAAGCCAGAGTAACGGTACCCTGTATAGTCCGATTGAGTCATTTGATTAAGGTACATCTGTTATATAATGGTGCCAATAACAGAGTAGTAGGCAACATATAGTTACGCTATACGGATATGTGTAGTGTATCCCTACGTGCAGGCCTCTGACTTGCAAAACTGGGTAGTAGTTTATTAACTAGCAGTAACCTGTGTGGATTAGGATTGAAAGACTCAGTCATTACTTGCTGTTTTCGCAAAAAATGTAATTGAACTGCAACACAAAACTGGATTTGAACCCAGGACTGTGTGTGGCAAAATGTACTGCATGCAAGGCATTTAACACACTGCACTACTGATTCACTGCAAAAGCATGTATTTGCAAGATATATGTGCACATATACAGGATGTGACAAACATTTCTACATCCATCAGTATGTGCATGGCTTTATATGGCTGTATTTCTGCACCAGGGTCCCAGTTGTATATGTACTTTTCTATTGCTGCCTTAGCAGGTGTCTTTCCATAAATTGCTTATAAAAGGGCACATATACCTGCTATCACAGGCCTCGCTTACATCCATTATTATGTCTTTGGCTGTCTACTGGTGTATTATTGCACCAGAGTCAAAGGTACACTCCCATTTTTCCCATTAGGTTTTATTTCAGTTACATGCCTAATGACTAAGTGGCAATCAGTATGATTTGCTGGAAACACCGGTTTTAAGTCATATCTGTGTGGTGTGGTGGGCTAATGCAGTGGGCTCTAGTGAGTGGGGCCTGGGTCCAAAACTTGGCAGAGGTGTTGTTTTGTATGTGTCTAACAATGCAATAAATACATTTAATCATTAAAGTTCATTTAAGCTTAGCTAAGTGAAGCGGTGCAGCACTCTACACCATGCCACTTCGCTTAGCTCTGCACAAATCCATGCTAAAAAAATAAAAAAAAGGACAAGGGAGTAATAGGAAAGCAGTGAAATGGAGCCAAGCAGGGGAAAAACATTGTGAAAGACAGCTAGGGATGTGCAGGAAGGGTGTAGGAAAGAACCGTAGCTATCCATATCTTGTACAGCAACAGCTGTGCATTTTGACAGATTTTGTAAATGAATTTGGACATTCAAATCCCAGAGAGAGAGGGGTGAGGACAACATAACTGTGTTGTCAAGCCAATTAGACCAGATTAGTGGTGTCCAGTAGACACGTGTATGACATGGAGAGCTATGTATGGGACAATATTTTTTTTTGGACAGGTGCCCATTTTTTTAAGGTGAGGGTGGTATGTAAGGGAAGGGAAAAAGGTATGTGTGGGGAGGTCAGCTGGGTAGGACAGGATACATTTGCAGACAGACAAGACAGGAGATGGTGGGGTGTGACAGATAAGAGGGTAAATACCTTGGAATGGGAGTGTGTTGTGAAATCCAAGTCACACGTGTCTCCAGATGGCAGCAGGGTGACTCACATCCCCACCAGCAGGGGTCGCTGTCCTGGAGGCTGGGAACCAGGTGAGCCTGGCCCACCAGATCAGCCAGAGTGCTTTCAATCTGGCACAGGTAACATTCATAGCTCTGTGAACAATCCTGTGCATCATAACCAGTAGTTGACCCTGTGTGACTGCAGCCTTTCATCACCACTCCCAGGAGGAGGCCAGGCCCCATCCCCTGAGGCAGTTCCACCCGACGCTGCAGGTGGTGCAGGGGCAGCAGAGGGGGTACCACCGGCCTGTGTCCCAGACATCCTAGGACCTAGTGCCATGGCCAGTTGGGGCAAGGTAAGTGGATCACTAGGATCCAGCCTACCTTGATGTGCTGTGGTAATGGACGTATAGCAATACGTAAAGGTTAGTTATTAACAAAACCTTGTTAGTAATAGCATGGCAGAACACTGGAAATATTGTAATTACATATCAATACATATTATGTGAAGCACAACAATAAATAACAGAACAGTCAGTATAACAGCATGTCAGTAACAGTTACAGCATAAGACCAACACAATAGTTATTTTAACAAGATATGTTAGTATGCATCCATTCTAATAGAGAACAATAATAAAACACATGCCCCAAAAAACAGTTAATGTGACAACATATGTTAATAGTAAACCATAACCAATGAATAACAGTAATAAATAAATGAAGATAAGGAGTGGGGAAATAGAAAAAAATCAGTCTGTTAGTAACATTGCAGCTTACTTCCTTGACAACATTATTACTATCTACCCTACGGGTCTGTATTTTCTTTATGTATACAGTGAGTACAAGTCTCCTGTAGCTGATGCAGCACATGCATACCTCTCATGCTATATGCATGGGACACTATGGGCCAAATGGTAAAAACTGTGGATAGACACCTGCACAGAACACTTGCACATCAGGTGGACCTATATAACTACCAAGATGTTCTGTGGGCTTAAACAGTGACATGTTGCAATCTAGGTACTCATGATATTCCTGTAACAGGCGGATTATGCACTATCAATTACATAACGTGAAATCGTGACACTTGAGAGACATGTATGTGTACAGTACAGAGACTAAACAGCAGTCATGCCTTAGTTGGCAGGCATGGGAATAGAACCTAATAGCACTGACTGCAGGGGACATCTGAATGGAATGTAGTAATCAACTGCAGCAACATTTAATAGATGCTCTAATACCAGGATTACACATATTATTTCTGACTGCAAATTACTGAGTTTTCACATTCTTACTAATGATTTTAACAGTCTGGGAAATCTAAACATGCAATTATCCACTCATAATATGGGCTACCTCACCCATTTACTTGTAGTTCCTGTGGAGAGAGAATTTGTGAGCATTATGTGACTGCTACTGTAATATTTAGTGCAACACAGCACTGAATTTGAACCCTAATCTTTGCATGGCAAACTGTACTATATACAGAGCATTTAATAAACTGAGTTACTGAGCTACTGAGTCACTGCTGATTACTGACTGACTGATATTTGCCTAGAGCTCACAGTGTCATACTAGACTGCAGTGACAGTAGAACACACATGCATGTAGTAGAAGCATAACATATATAGTAGGTACACTATATATCAATATAAACAATGCCGATGTACACAATTTATTGTTATTAGACTGAAATATCTGCAAAGTCAACAAACAATATCAGTTAATGGAGTGGGCTACCTCACCATCTACCTTGATTACCTGTTGTTTGTGGATGACAGAGCATTATGTGAAAAATACTAGCATAGAGACAGCCTTGAACTGTACTATATGAGTTAAACAACACAACTGTCAGCCATTAAATTTGCATTCTACAGCTATTGCAGTTTTATGGTTGATTGCAGCACCTTACCTTACAGCCTGAATACATACAGCTCTACTACAATGGTTACAACAAGACAATCCTGATGTACACCAGTTTTCTTGGTATTATTAGTATTGTTTCATGTTTTATTGCAGAACAGTTGGCATTATTTATTTCTTACAATACAACTCTAATTCCACATTTATTGCATTACTGACTTTATTGTATATACTTTAATGCAGTTATTGGTATTGTTTCATGTTTTTATTGCATTGCAGTTGGCATTATTCCTGTCTTGCAATTCAGCTCTAATTCCACATTTATTGCACTACAGACTTTATTATATATACTTTCACACAGTTAATGCTTTACCCTTTCTTGCTTATTTCACAACAGTTAGCATAATCCATCCATACTCACAACAATCACAATGCAAGCTGGCCAGACGCCTGGGGGTGTTACTTGACATTGCAAGCCCTCTCTTCTGCAGCTGTTGGTAGAGAAGCACACCATTATGCATACCAGTTTTGCAGACATTCAGATTAGATATTGGTGAAACAGAGGAAAAATTACTTAAATACTTGTGGGCCATTCCCTGCCTGAGCTTCTTGGAACCAAGTATCCTAGAGTTCCCGCTTTCATCGTTTCAGGTTGTCATGATGGTGATGACACTGCTCATTGGTGAGTTCTCTGGTAGGCCAGTCCCAGGCATCTGCCTTACACTCTGAGCCTGGGAAACCTCCCTGCAGCAGCCAGTCATCATGGTTTTTAACCAGGAGTCCAGCCATGACCCTGGACTCCAGAAAGCCCCAGTGCTGTGCCCAAAAGCGTGCATCTTCCCCAACACCAGCCATAGCACCCATCAGAGGAATAACTACAATGGATTCTGCTGTATTGTAGCCTTTTGGGCTTAATATAGTCTGCTTTCCTGCCCTTACACATCATTAGGCAACATTCAAAAAAGCTCTGTATCACTTAGCATCACACAAAGCAGTGCATCTGAGCTAAGAAGTGTGAAAACTCTCAGAACCAGAGTCTTAGCAGAGCTTAGCAGTGCACAAATCAGCCAAGCAGAGATGAGCAGTGCATAAACATTGGCAGCCATTATTATGTTTATGCAGCACTTAGCAGGTCTCAGCAGAGCTTGGCAGAGTGCAGTGGAGCAATATTTTGAATTAGTCTGCAAAATGTGTATATTAAAATTAAATTCTAATTTCCTTTGCATGTATTCAAACCCTGCACTTATTGCACACGAAGTTGTCACTCTACCCATTTAGCTACATTGATATTAAGAAAACTGATCTACCTTCACATATACCACTGAACTACTTACAAACAGTGCTGAGCTCTGCGCCTCACCAAACACACTAAGATATGCTTAAACATCACATTTAAATAAATAATTAATGACATCCATTTTTTATTTTTATATGTCTGGCAAGTGTCTGCTGTCTTATCTGTGTGTGCTGCTTAGCATTGCTGAGCTCTGCAGCACGCAAGCATGCTTTTAAAAAAAAAATTTAGATAAAAATAAAACACTAGGACAGTGCTAGGAGTATCTTACTCCTCTGTGGACACGGTTATCACTACCCCACTCCCTGCACTGATTCAACAACCATGTTCCTTGGCTCTCCCTTGGCAATGCACTATCATTAATATGCATGGCTCTCTGCCGAGGCAGAACTGTGTACACAGACATGGTAACATTCCATCTAGGCTCTACACTGTGCCTACATGGATTTTATTAAATCCTGGGGTAAGTTTAAAAACTCTGAAAATTAACTCTTTTGTAGTACATAGGAAACCAGAAGGGACACTTTCAAATACTTTTTTTCTTGGTAGTATCACCTTAATGTGCAAAGTTAACTTTCAAGAAGTAAATAATAAAATGTAAAATTTCACAACTAAACTAATGTTGTATCAAAAACATAAATAGGAGAATTTATGAAATATTGGCAGTTGCTGATGCAAAAGTTGCTGACTAGGAAACAAGAGACAGCTCTACATTTAATAAAACTATGAAGGTAACAAGCCCTGATTACTGAAAGAAACCCTCTAGAAAAAGTTACTTCAGTTGAAAGAAATAGTTCCAAAACTAAGGTTTTCAAAAGAGTGCTTTTTTAAACATGAATCTGTGTTTAAAGAAGAAATGTGTTGAGACCACAGCCATAATTCATGTCCCAGCAGAAGACAAATCTAGGTTGCTTCAACATGGATCAGATTTGTATGCCATGCATACTATGGCAGAAGTAGAGACAGAGACTGCTGAAATAACAAAAACAAATGTTGTAGATCTAGTGAAATATCCAGAACTGTATATTCCTGTGGTGCTTGTAGCGAAATCTAATGGGGTGATTATGAAATTCATAAATTCCCATTCTAGTGGATTCATTTAAACAAAACTCTTTGCCTTGACCGGAACTCTGTTTCACATTTTTGTAATAGGAGCAAATGTTTTCAAAAGTTATTTTGAGCAATGCCTTTGAAAAATGGATGGTTAATTCAAAATTCATCACATTTACCTTTTGGAAAGGAAATCCACCATCATAAAGGAAAAAAAATAGAATTCAAGCTCCATAGCAAATAACAGCATCAAGAAACAGCTCAACCCACATGAAATGGAAAACAAGTTTTATTTATTATTTATTTGTATTTGTTTACACAGAAAGTCTGACTGGGTAATATTCATTTTCAGAGGGGGCATGAGGAGAAAAGCTCCATTTGCTTACATTACATTACATTATACTAACTTCCAGATAAACACAGAGTATTTACATTTCTATTTACATGTATACACAAACAGTAGTTACATTTATACATTCTAAGATTTTACAGAGGTGGAAGTCATTAAGAAACACATGCAACTTAGTGAATTGCACAGGCAATAGTTATATATAAAAATTGTTTTGTCATTTCAATGAGAGGTTGAGAGTATTCTGTTTAAGGAGAGTATTTGGAGAGTATCGTACAGTGAGCAGAAACTTAACCTGGTGATGAGCATGTGCAGGACCAGGACTGGTTAAGATGTTGTTTAAGCAGTAGTTTAGAACTATTGAGTTTGTCAGAAAGTTTTATTTGTGTGGGAATACTATTCCAGAGTTTAGCAACATACTGGGAGTAAAGTGAGTCCTATTGCAACATTATTTGAATTATTTATAAGTAATAAGAATTTGTTACTAGAACAGAGGTCCCTTGCTGGATAGTAATGCAGTAACACATTTTGTAGTGCGGGCATTTTTCTGGATGCTGAATGAGTTTGTGTGGTGTTTAGCTGTGAATATGATAGGCAATTGTGTAGCTCAAGCCAGTTCAATTCCAATTGCTTTAACCTATGAAAATGGCGGGTCTATGAGGGAGACTGGTAGCAAATTTGCAATTTTGTTGCAGGAGGCAAGTTTCTTTCTTTGAGACTTGTTTAATCTTGTTAGGATAGGAGCAGCATGTAAGACAGTTGGCAAAAAGAAGGTGGTGGCTAGAGTTTTTCTTGTAGTATTTGTAAGGAATCCATTGATTATATAAAGGGAGCCTAGTTACTGTTGCGTATATTTAATGGTGTGCATTATATGTTGGTCATATTTGAGATTGTCATCTAATTTAATGTCAAGACATTTACTGTGAGTTAGAGTTTCAATGACAGTATTATTTGCTGACTTTATGGTAAAAGATTGCTTTTAATTTCGGCAACTTTTTGAGGTAAAAAGCATTGACTTCGTTTTCTTGGGTTGAGTATGCCAGGTTTCTACAGAGGAGAAAGATTTTGGGGTAATGTCTTGGAGCTTATTTCCTATTGAGGCCACACATATTAATGCTGAGTCCTCTGCATACTGAACTAAACTAGCATGGGGAGTGCAGATGTGGAGGTCATTAATAAAAATATTAAATAGGAGAGGACCAAGACTAGAGCCATGAGGGACACCTGTAGTAACTGGTTCAAACGGTGAGTAGGTCTGTTCCCATTTAATGTTTTGTTGCCTTCCAAATAGGTAACTAAGAAACCACAACAAGGAGTATTGTGAAAGTCCTAATGAGGAGAGCTGAACGAGCAGTTGCTGGTATAAGACAGTATCAAATCCCTTTGACAAGTTTAAGAACATGGTGGATGCAAGCAGACCATTGTTTCTATGTTGGTTTATTTTATTGGTAAAAGGTAGTAGAGCACTAGTGGTGCTGTGCTGGGACCTATAGCCATGTTAAGTTTCTGAGAAAAGGTTATTTTAGGTTAGGCATTTCATCAGCTACATATGGATGCATTTCTCTAACATTTTGGAGACAGGGAGACAATTGCTATTGGTCTGTAGTTGTTAAACGTTGTAGATGTGCTGCTTTTGTGCAGTGGTATGATGTAGGATTTTTTCCACAGTGATGGGACATGTCTTTCTGCTATGGATCTATTAATTAGAATGAACACAGAAAAGGCTATGCCTTCTGCAGCCATGTTTAGGTAGTCTGATGATAGTTGGTTTACAGCTACAGAAGAAGTTACAAAATATATTTTATTCCCTTTACAGTATTTACTAATTCTATACTTATCTGATAAAAATTATTATCAGAAATAATATTAACATTTTAGTTTACCTTTTTAATGCTTATTTGAGAAGTGACAGAATTCATGGTATAAATGTCCATCACCTTGAATTGACATTTATGAAAATGAAAAATGTTTTGTTATTATTTATGTTATTTCTTTGCTTAATAACAAGGGTAGGAGGCTGTTCAGTAAAGGATCCATTTGAGCCATAGCCCAGGGCAGAAAAAACAAGTATAAAATTAACAAGCAATGCCGAATGCTATCTTAGAGATTTTACAGGAATTTACATATACATGAAAGAGAGACTGATTCATCAGAATACTGCTAAAAAACATTTACATACATATTTGCAAAACTGTTTATTACAAATATGAATATCATTTAATTGAAATACATGATGTGTAGCAGTGGGGTTTACATTGAGGATTATGATCAGGTTGCTGATCATAACCACCTTATAATGTATTTGAGACAAACTGAATCTCTGTATCCCTGTCAAGAACACATAATAATCAGTTATAATCGGAGAGTGAAACATAATTCTCTGTAGTGCATGGAGTTTTATCTTCTCTGTTTACTATTAGTTACAAAAAAACCTAAAAAATCAAAAGAATTAAGTGTTTTGCTGGCTTTCAAAGCTATAAGCAATTAGTGAGCACTGTCAGAATAGGAGTAACACACTCTCTTATGCTATGCAAAGTCAGGGACACATTACCGGCACAGGCAGTGGGCAAAAACAAATCTGTTTTTAATTCTACTGCTGTCATTTCTTGGTCAGTACTGGCAGATTTAACTGCCTAGTGAGATACTTGATCATAACAAGTAAAGCAGGGGTGCTTAGCAATTGTTGAGATCGGGTCTAGGACTATAGAAGCGCTAAGGTGCTTTGTCTTTTTCCAGATATCGGAGCATAATTACCATGCTCCATATACTACTACACTGTTTAGCACATACTGGTGTTTTACCACCTGAACTATGAACTATAATAAATTAATCATGATATATTTAACTGTGCATAGTTAATATAAGAGAACAGAGTGCAATAGGGGTTTATATCATATGATCGAAGTTCCAAAACTTCCAATCATTAAAGGACGAACTTTAATGATTGAAGTCTCGGAACTTCGAACACACATAAAAAACGTAAAAACAGTAAAAAAAATGCTCAATGCAGGGGGGCAGGCCCCCCTGCACCCCCACACTCCTGCTACTTAAATATACTAACTCCAAGATCGTACTACAACAGTAAAGAGTATTGACAGCTTAAATACTTCACAAGGAAATGCAATACAAATGCTATAATGCTTTATTTACAAATGCCTTTTCTTCTTAGGTTATTCTGTTGTTTTGTAAATAAGATTCATTTTAGGGCATCACTGTCATACACAATAAATTCTGACTTCAGAAAGCATCATCATCTGTGCACTGGGGAGAGTGTAGTGACAGCGGTGTACGTTTACATGGCAGGATACTAATTTAAATGTGCCATTTGCTTATGGTGTATTTCTCCTGAAAATCTTTGTTCATTCTGTTTTGATGTTTTAGGTACCTGCCACCTGTAGAAATGTTAATCCATGTATAATTCCTTTTTGTCAAATGTTCATTGATGGTGCACATACTAGTTTTACAGGGATGAAATATATGCATTTGCTAAGTCCCCACCAACCTCCACCCAAACTCCCATTACAAATAAAAAGAAATTGTGCCAACAGAGCTGATTCAAAATAGTTAAAAATCGAATGAGCCATACAGACCTCCTATTGATAGGTCAGGTGGTGGTGCAACTAATTTGTTTACTTAGAATACTGATATTACTGTCCTCAGAAGCAATGATAGTATCATACCATCACTCCCACATGTCTTGACAGTACCCCATCATCTGCCTCTTGCAAGACTGATAGCAGCTTGACTCTAATCTGTCATCAGTAGCATATAAATGGAGGAGGCTACTGATGCTTGAAGTGCCACTATATTGTGCATTAGTGTAACCATGGCAGTATTCCTGCTCTCCTTTTGAAGTAGTGGTGGCAATCATAATGCATTCTTCAAAGTACTTTGACCAAATCCAGCTGACTCTCTGTGGTAGTGATCTGAGCCTTAATAATGTCATGGCATATTTCCTGTTGGGCAGTGAATGCTTTATGTTTTTCCTGGGCTTGCTGTAGCTCCCCATTGCAAAGGTGCTGCTGTTGACTCTGTTGCCTCTAAATGCCTTCCATCATCCTCAAAGTGTTCCTCTGGGTTTGGAGATACTGGTAGAGAGGTTCAGGGGTGTTATCCAGTACAACTATAAATGGCATGTTAAGTTATGCTTGTCAAACTGTCATTTTCTGCAGAGTTACTAATATGTTGTAGGAGGAGAGAGAGCAAAAAACATCTTTGCCCTATCCTCTGCTATTGTCATGCAGTAATAATGCTGCCATTTTTATCCCTCACTGTCACTATCAAAAAAATCATATTCATCACACATGCCTGTTCATGTCCTTAACACAGTAAATGGCTTGTAGTAAATTACTGCATGTATGCACAATCAGTAAATTATATCAAAGTAATGATCATTTTCTGTCATCAGTAATCATTTCCAATGCTGCTGTCATGAAATGCAACTACAAAATGACAGAAATTTACCAGTCAATCAATGTTATCATAACATGTACAAAATACATTCATGTTCACTGCAAATGAGCTTTAATCAATACTGAAATAATTTTAAATGTTTTTTATTAAAATACTAATTTTAAAAATATTTTCTTACTGCAGTATGTCTGCAGTCTTGTACTACATTTGCCAACTATCTCAGCTATTTATTAATTAATATAGCGATGTTCAACTTATTGGTGAAACTTCAAGGCTATTTCCATGTGTTAAATGCAAATTAGGCTAATTTATATGCATCACTATGAATTGTAATAATATGCGCACATGTCCTGAGATATATCAACAAATTTCAATATTTCGTCAATTGAGAATGCACATCCAACATTAAATGAACTTATTTAAAAGTGACATGGATGTACTGTTGATGGCTACAAAGCCTTCAACACTCCACAGTTATCACAAACTTTCCACAGGCGCATGCTATTGACTCTAAAACTTGAATGTAGTTAAGAAAAAAAAAATGGAGTCATCTGAATGTCAGATTTCCAACAATCTGAAAGGTAATACTTGCACATCCAGCATGCATCTTTAAAAAAAGGCATATCAGTAATGTGTTAAAAGATTTTAATAATATATCCAAATGGCACGTGTCTTAAAACAATAATCTGTATATGTAACTGTGTAAAACATATGCTAGGTTACAGGTACAAGTAATGGTGACTGTATTTATAAAATTAAATTATTGCAATTACATACCTGTAATTTAGTACCATTGCAAGAAAAGGCTTATCATAATTACAGTAAATAAAGCCAGTTTTATATACAAAAACAGACTTTTAGCACAGCTGTTTGTTCAAAAAGTATTTTTTAACTGCACGTACAATATGACTGAAGTCTCACACATCACACCCTAGTTAGAATGCAGGTTGAGGGAGGGGGTGGGTATTGCAATGCCAAGTAGATAACCATCACAAACCGTACTAAGAAAATACTGTTTTACTTCAATGTTACCTATTAAATCAGACAAATCATAAAGAAAAGGATATGCAGAGTTCCTTGAATTGCTACATTTCTGTGTTTGTGAATTAATTATAGCAGAAAAGAGTGTTACATGTATCTTGAAAACAACATTCCACACACATTTCATATTTACAAATTTCCACTGGAATGATACTGAATATCGGCACAGTATTGCACTAATTCATACATCTATACATTCATAAGACGAAGTAAAAAAAAAAGTAGTTACTGTTAGACAAGAATATGTATTGCAAATGAAGGTAAACAAGAATCGCCTCCTCATTTTTACTCATAGCTAACTAAGAAACTAACTACTATCACCAGCAGCAATAGAGAAGAATAAAAAGGCTAGTGAAATCTTCTGGTAAGTTTAACAAGAGTCCAAGAGAATTTTTCTTTTGTCTTGCAAGTCCATAGTATGTATAAGAAACATACAAGAAAGGAATAAAAGCATTATAGTACTGTAAAAATAAAATAGAAATATGTGCTTGTACAACTGCTGCAACCTTTTTATAGCTTTGCAGATGATATAAATGCACTTGAAGAACTTACAGTTCAAGCTAGTGTTACTGTATTAACCTGTTTTTAACCTGATTACATTGATTAATTAGAAGTATATTTTTAGTACTGTATTCAATGTATTGCAAGTACATAACTTGAGAGATGCACATACCTCTTCAAGAATTCAAAAGCTCTTGACATTTGAATTCCTCACAAGTATGCTTAAGCACTACTCACATCATTCTTCCCAAGTACAAAAGCACATCCTAAATTACTACCCACATTGTATGCAAACACTCTTCCCATACGCAAGTTTTACTTCAAAAAAGATTTTACTGCAGTATTTCAATAGTGTATAAAATTACATGCGAACAGTACTGTGTGGATTTATTGTGCTTTTTAGATTTTGTCTCTCCCCACCCCCCTTTTCTCATTTTTTCCTTAATTTGATTATCCATTTATTTTTTCTTTATTGTTTTATTTCTCACCCATTTATTTTCCTTTTCTATAGGTTCAAATCCCTCAGGAGCAGACTGGGCATATACCTCCCTTGCTAGGGACAGATTACTCACTGTCCAGGGACATACAGGGTCATAGTGGAGGTGCAGGCACTCTGGCACATGGTAGCCTGTCATGCCTCATACAAAGATGGGTTTGGTGCTTGGTTAAGGATGTACAGGTAGAGCTAGTGGATAGGATAATTCAGCCAGTCAAAGCCTTTCTTCAACATATAAAAGACACTGTCTCACAGTTGGTACCAACCACCACACCAACACAGGCCCATGCCACCTTAACATTGGGGTCCTCCACTACTATACCAGGTGGCAGTGGAAGTATTTGAGGCTCTGTGGCCTGTGGTTCCAGTTTGTACTTCCTCAGTCCTTCTTCCCTTACTCTTTCTCCTTTACCCTTGTCTCTCTTTCTCACTCATGCTACCCTCACATAAAAAAACAAAAACAAAAAAAAAAGAAAAATAAGGGGGCCTTTTCCAATGACAAAAAAAAATAGTGCCCATCTTCTCCCATTTCCTCCAGCACAAGCCCTCTTGATGTTTCCCATGTGTGATTCCCTCTTTGTTTTGTCTCCCCTTTTTCAATATTTTCTATTTTGTTAATGAAATCATCAGGGTGTCCACAAAAGGATACCCTTATATATAAAAAAATTAAACTCTTTTCTTTTTAAAAAAATCCCTTTTAACTATTGTGCAGTGTAGGTTTTCTGAAATATTTTAAGCATGACTGATCTTAGTTGTGTTCATCTGCAATATTGGGGGAAAAAGTAATGAAAACCTTCATGATTTTTGAAAAGTAATTAGCAAGTTGGTAATGCTGAACTTTATACAACTTAGTCTTTTGATATAAGTGGGCATGTTTTAGAAAATTCTTTGCTTTTTGTATTCATTATGAATGCCTTTCACTGACCTAATTTGCATATCCTTGTAACAACACTATTTGTCACTCATTTGTAAAGCCTTGGACTATTAATACTAGCCTTAGTTTTGTCTTTGTTATAGTTTGAGGGTGGGAATAGTTTGACACACCAAACGATACATTTAACCATTTAATTTGAGCCTGTTTTCAGTACACAATTCATTAACTAAGGTAAGTTATTTCTAAATGTACAGGTATCAGTAGTGGTCTTAACAATAACTCCCAATATGCAGTTATCTGCAAACTTAGTTAATCAGAGCTCCTTTTTCTCAGTTTGGACATCAGAAAAGTAATTGTCACAAAGAAGATCTCCAAATACAAAGCCCTGGGCATGCCATTGTTTGCCTTTATAGTTTTGAATTAGGCACCTGCCCTATTAACTATTTGGGTTCTATCTTTAAGCCAGTTGGCTATCCATCTTACCACATATGGATCTATATTTACAGCATTTCGCTTACTTACGAAGGCAGCATGCAGACATAGTCAAAAGCTTTGGCTAGGTCAAGAAATACTGTAAGCAGCATGTCTTACTGTCAATAGTCTATGTGACTCTCTTGAAGAAGTTAACATGATTAACAAGCAGGACATCCTTTTGTTAAAGCCAAGCTATTGAAGATCTAGGCTAATGAGATTTCTGATGTCATAATTGGTGTGCCCATTATGGTAAGCTCTATAGCTGTGCAGATAGGGATCATATGGTTGCAGTGTCTCAGAATCCTGAGGTCCATTGTAGGGCCACATTTGTCCAGTGGTTACAGTGTCTCTAATACTTGAGGTCCACTGTACGGCCACAGTTATGGAGAGGCATCACCACTGCAATGCACCATTATTCAAAATCAAATCCTGAGGCTAATCTTAGGTTAAACAATTTGGAAAGAGGTTTGGTGAAGGCTTGCTTGCTGCTTTTTGTTAAATATCTAGGTATGTTGTCAGGTCCCATGCAGGAAGCATTTCTGGCCTTTAATGACATATTAAGAACATATTCCTTGGTGTCAAAAGGAGAAAATGGATTCTGAGAAATGTGGAGTTTTGGTATACATTTTGGGGTAAACTTTGCACTAAACTTACTTACCACTATATTAATGACTATTGGGTCAGGACTGGGTGTCCTTTGAGGATAAGTTGTGGGCATTGTTGGTTGCTGTCTTTTAGTTTCCTAATGTAGTTAAAGAAGGACTTGTAGTTATAGGTTCATAGGTGTGTAATAGGCTAATAGCCCTGGAGCCTTTACAAGCCTAGCTCATAGGATTACCCTGGCATTGTGCCACCCGACCTTAGTTCCCAGTGCCTCTGTCGAGTAGATCCACTGGAGTGATCCCTGGGGTGAATTTTCTATTTCCCATCTAATCATCAAGATTTCTCTTGAAGAAGGCCAGTGAGGTGCTCTGTTTGACATGTATAGGAAGTCTATTCCATAGCATGGGCAGTCTCTGGGTGAGGAATCCGTCCCTTCAGCACGTTCTGTTGATTGTGGTAATGAGGTTGAGTTCTCTGGAGCATGTGGTGTGCAGAAATTGTGATTTCTTTAGATGTAGCATGTCTAACAGAGCTGGGTCAGACATGGCTTTGTAAGTCAAGCAGAGATCACCTCTAAGTAGGGGGGTATAAGACAAAGAATAGTTGGAGTTTATCCTTTACTTCAGAATCTAGCCTAGACTCATGGGTCGATTTACTAGTCTTAATAGTATTTTCTTAGTTCCCTGGCCATGTCTGTTATACTGCACTTTCTATGATGAGCTTTGGATCTGCTGTATAATTTAAGAAGGCTTTTTCTCTCACTGTAAAGTTTATTAATGTTAGTAAACCGTAAGGGTGTTTATTTTTTTACTTTATCATTGCATGTTGCTGTCTTTGAGAATGTTAATTCTATGATTTACCTACGTTGGTGTAGAAGTCCTTTGTGAACCTGACTGATGTCAATGACTGAGCTGCTGCTGTCTTTGGTGAATTTTGACATTCGTTATACAGTTGTATGTGGTTCGCTGTTTTGTTGTCCTTAAATTCTGAGATGTTCACAATCAAAGGTCACCCATGGGTGGGGACTCTAGTTTCTCTAATTCATCCTATGCATATAGAGGAAGTATGCATCAGAACAAACCAAAATTCCAATACAGGATTGTCTTGAATCCAGTATTTAGAGCAATCTCTTCATCTAAATAATATTATTTCTAAGAACAAAATAAATTCAATTCAAAATCCCCCTTCATCAAAAACAGAGACTGAGTCAAGATCACTAATTTTATACATTTTATATGGATAAGCATTTTCATCCTTGTGGACTTCTTCATATTTACTTCTTACAGTTAGACTTTGTATGATCATGATTCTACTATAAATGCTGTTCCTGAGGGAACATAGTACGCCGTGAGTCTACAATATACTATTAATGTATTTAGGTAGGTACGTAGAATGACAGAAAACCAAAACCTTTGCCCTTTTACACAATTCATTCTTAACATCCAATATCCAGTATATTTGGATTAGTGTTGTTTCTGCACAAATCCATTGCTTTATTTCTCAGTCCCCTTCTAACTTTAGTTATGAATAACACACAAACATACTTAGTCTCAACTTGGGAAAGCTGCTGCCATCTCGCATGCAGAGAACCTGCCATTATTTCCAGAAGAAGACACTGACTTCTGATTTTTAGATGATGATTTTGATTTCAGCCATGTCATACTCAGCAGGAAACCATTTTAGTGCACAGTAGAGATTACAGTCCCTTGAGGAGAACAGGACAGCTACATCTGAAAACAACGAAGATGTATCTTTTCTATTCCCAAGCTAAACATACTCCTTTCCAGAGCTATGCTTTAATATCCTGTCCATGACAGCCATGAACAGGTGGAAGGACAAGGTATACAACAGAAGAGTCATCCTGTAACACTTAACATCCATCCATCCGTTGTTTGAAAACTCGTTATCATTTACAGGTATGTGAGGATGCCAGAACATATCTTAACACCTGTGGACACAAGACACTGGAGGTCATTCTGAACAAGTGTCTGCCTGTGGGCATATATGCTCACTTACTCACACACTGCATGCAAAATTGCAGGTAATTAGGAAGCTCACAAATCAGCATTCCACATGTTTTCAAGAGCTGGGCAAAAAACAGAGCACATGGAGAAAATGAATGTGAACTCAGCGAAGACGTGCAAGCTCTGTACAAAATGCACCCCATCCAACCATCAAACAGAAGATGTTCTTGCAGAGATCATACTACTTTCACTGTTGTGCTACACTGACTATGCATGTATTTGCAAAGATGCAGACACAATGCTAAATGCACCAATATGGGAACTAAATGTCTCACGGCAGTGGCCTTGGAACACTATGTAGTTGCTGTGCCTCCAACAAGATATTCCCGGAAAAAATTTCATACACCATCTGATGGTTATAAAAACACAGACAAACTTTTCTGGTTGTCTCCCATGATCCCTCCATTATTTAGAGTCAATCCAACAATCTGTTAATTGGAGAGAATATATTAGATGAGGTTGCTCTACTCTGGCATTTGATTTCACAAGAAGGTAGAGGAGAGTGATCTCTGTGTAAAAGGAATACACTGAGCACTATTTTCAGAAATGAAACCACATCTCCAGTTTGCTAATCCTGACATAATAGTTAAAATTTCCACACACCATTACAAAACATATTAATTATATCCCCCTGCACCCCCTAACTATTCAGCACCTTCATCATTTCCAGCCACATCAAATCCACTCTCACAGGTTTGCCACCTCAGGACAGTTTAATTGTCACAGTGAACTTGGCTATAGAAAGAACACATCCCTACCAGTTGCTTCTAGTGCTACATCCTTTTAGGAATGGAAAGAACTTCTTCCTTGTTTAGAAGCTCTTCAGAGTAGTCAATGTCAATTTTTTTCGCCACTAGTGAAAACAGCCTGGGTAATATCAAGGCTTCACTTCTGGGTCACTGGATGGTTTCTTGAATCTTTCTGAGGCCACCTGAAAGTCATTTGCCATGATCTGAACAATTTCTTCCCAGGCCTGGGTCAGTATTTTGCTGCTGCCTATTACTCTTTTTTTCAGGCCTGTATGTAGGTATTGATCTAATGTGGAAACTCATTGTTTCCAGCCATTAAAGGATGATCTCTTTCCTTAAATTGATGATTCCCTTACATCTGCAGTCTACCCTGGGTCCTAGAGTTAATGAATGAAAATCATCAATTACCTTTCAACCAGATCTCCTTGCTACCTCCTCAGCTAATGACATTTGTGAATGGATACTTTCAGACTACAGATTCCTAACATACATGAAATGATGTCTTCTAAAGGTGGGAGTTGAAATCATCTCATAAAAAAGCATCTGAAAGGCATTATCTTAGAAGACTGTCACTATAAATTTGGTTTCCCTAGGCTTGTTTCATCTTTCCTTGGCTTCACCTGAAACTCTGAGGACTATAATAGGGTTCCTTTGCACAGTGGAAATAAAAGCACATCCTTAGATCAAATTTGTACCATTTTATAGATTTGTTCTTGCTCTAATATATGTGTAGCAGGTGGAAGAAGCACAACCTCATACTTCTGACAGGATGCAGTGGGGGACAAGGCTTCCCTTCAAAAATTCATTAATGTTATAAAAAGTTTTTCAATTTGCTCTTTATTGTGTGAACTGCATTTTAAGCTTCATGGTATCAGGATTCAGAAAATTTAGTCTTACTGATTTGATATCAAGGTAGCTTGTAGCCATATGTCTGACTGTCCAACCCAACTCTTTAACAAGTGGTGGTCATTTGACATGGCTGTTGAGAACATACTTTGTCAGGTCCAATGCAGTGAATCTGTAAACTGTGAAGAAAGATTAACCCCAGGGTTTAATAAAATCCATGTACGCACAATGTAGAGCCTATACGGAATGTATCCATGTACATGGCCACAGTTCCCCTAGGCAGCACGCCATGCATATTAATGATGGTGTCCTACCGAGGTAGAGGAGAGGAACATGGATATTGAATCAGTATAGGTAGAGGTGTAGCGGCTACCCATGGCTGCAGATGAGTGTGAGGCTCCCTGCAATGCTCTCCACCACTGTTGTAATATTGTGAAGTGTGTTAACTCTATAACATATCATTTTTATGATGTGTTATTTTTTTTAATTACTTTTTTTTTACTGCATGTTTGCGTGGCATGGCACGGAGTGCAGCAATACCAAGCTGTGCTCATATATAGACAGTTGACATCTGACAGACATCTAAAATAGAAACTGGATGTAATTACTTACCATAATTATTTATTTTTTGCAAGTTATTTTTGCACGATGCAGCACAGATTGCAGCAGAGCCGAGTAGAGCTCATACATACTTGGCCAACACCTGCCAGACATCTAAAAATAGAAACCAGATATAATTGATTATTTATTTATAGGTGTGTTTAAGTATGCTTGTGTGGTGCAGTGAGGAGCTCAGCAATGCTAACAGGTAGCCTCGTAGTATATGTGAAGATAGACTAGTTTTTATAATATCCAACTAGCCACATAGGTAGAGTTATGGCCTTATGTGTAGTTCATAGGTTCATAGCTGTGTACTAGGCTAATGTCACTAGAGCCTTTACAAGCCTAGCCCATAGAAGTGCCCTGGCATTGTAGTGCCCAATGTAGTTCCCAGTGCCTCTATCAAGTAGAGCCACTGAAGTGATCCCTGGGGGGAACTTTCTATTACCCACCCATACATCAAGATTTCTCTTGAAGAAGGACAGCGAGGTGTTCTGCTTGACATGTATGGGAAGTCTATTCCATAGGATGGGCAGTCTATGGGTGAGGAACCTGTCCCTCCAGCATGTTTTAGTGATTGTGATAATGAGGTTGAGGTCTCTAGAGCGTGTGGTGCGGAGGTATTGGGATTTTTTTAGATGTAGCATTTCTAACAGAGCTGGGTCAGACATGGCTTTGTAAGTCAAGCGCGATTGCCTCTAAGTAGGCAGTATGAGACAGAGAATAGCTGGAGTCTTTTGAACCTGTCTGTGTAGGACATGTGTTTAATACCTAGGATCCTCTTCATGAGGTACTTCTTTGGCCTCTCCAGCTGTTGCAGGTGTCTAGAGAGGTACATGCCAAATGGGGCATTATACTCAATGATTGGTATAATGAGGGAAGAGTAGACAGAGATGATGACCTCGTTCTTCATGGATGCAAAACCCTTGGTAATGAGATGGGCCACATAGAAGGACTTTCTGACCATAGTGGCAATGTGGTGGTCAAAGGAGAGGTTGCTGTCAACCTGCGTCCCCAAATCTCTTATAATGCCTTCAGCATTCATTGGGCTCCCATCGATCTGGTAATTAGTGGGAACTGAGTTTTTACCAAAGGGGATGATGACTTTTTTGGAGTTAATCTTAAGGCCATGGTTTTGACACCAGTCATTATTCTCAGTGAGGCCTTTCTGTAGGATGTCTGCATCATGTGGGAAGTTAATAATTGCTCCCAGTTTGCAGTCATCTGTGAACTTAGTCAGCCAGGGTCCTTTTGTGTTAGCCTGGACTTCTGAAAAGTAGATGCTAAACAGGAGAGAATCCAGGACCAATCCATGTGGGACTCCACTTGTGACTGGTCAGCAGTCTGACTTGGAGTCCACTACTTTTACACTGTGTGTTCTATCTGTGAGCCAATTTGCAACCCACCTAGTGATATTGGGGTTGATGCCTGGTTTGGTGAGTTTATCAATAATTCCTCAGTGAGGAATGGTATCAAAGGCTTTGCCCAGATCGAGGTAAGCTCTATGCACTGCCTTACCTTCATCCACAGCCCTGGTGACTGACTCAAAGAAGTCAACCAGGTTGATCAGGCATGATCTCCCTTTCACAAAGCCAAACTGAGTGGGGTCTAGAGTTTGGAGATTTCCTATATCTTTGTTAATCAGGTCCATGATGATGCACTCCATAGCTTTACATATCAGACTCGTCAGGCTAATGGGGCAATAACTTCCAGGGTCTGTAGTCGCCTCCCCTTTATGGAGAGGGATGACTGTAGCAGTGTGCCATTTGGTAGGGACAAGGCCTGAGGTGAGGCTGTGACTGAACAGGGCACACAGATGGTGCCAGTTCACTTTGTAGTTCATGTAGAATACAGACAGGGATATTATTGGGTCCCATGGAAGCTGTATTCTTGGCCTTGGACAATGCAGCTTTAACCTGCTTTGCAGTAGTGCTGGGTGCCTGGCATTATTTGGGTATTGTGATTGGTCCTTTAGGGGGGGGAGTATGTTGACACTATCTATTGACTCAGTATAGGAGGTACCATTGTGCAGTAACTCACAGCAAATCTGGGTATTGCCAAGGAGGTTCTTGATATAGCTATAGAAGGCTTTATGATTGTTTTTAGTGTCTGCCTTAATTCTGCCTTCATGGCTGGCTTTAGAGGATTTGACGAGGGATCTCAACTTTTTGTTGAGGCTAATATGGGAGTTTTTCCAGTCTTGGGACTTCACCTTTTTCTGCAACAGTTTCTTCCTTCTGTTGTAGAGTTTATTAATTGCAGGGGACCACCAGATTAGCTTTCTTTTTTTGGAGGAGAGCATCTTGGTTCTGTTGGGTATGGCTAGCTCCATGCATTTATGTACATGTTTGTACAGTGCATTGGTGTATGATTTGGCAGTCATAGAAGTTTTTCAAAGTGTTACCTTTGTGGGGGGGGGGTGAGATGTGGATTTCCATGGTGATTAGTTTATGGTCGGATCTGACGAGAAAGGGATTGACTATTGGTGTAGAGCAACGGCCGCCCATGTTAGTAATAACCAGGTCAAGGATGTTGCTTCCTCTAGTAGGGGTCAGAATGAGCTGGTCCAGGGCATTGGAACTGATGAATTCCAGGAAGCGATGGCCCAGTATATTGGTGCGTGAGTAGTTTTCCCAGTTGGTGGAGGGGTAGTTGAAGTCTCCTATTAACAGAGTGTCGGGTTGGACCTTGATAGATTCCAGGGTGCTTAGGAACATGGAGTGAGAGTCTAGGGAGATGGTTGGGGACCTATAGCAGGCTATGACCTGGATCGCCATCTTACCCCATGTTAGTTGTACCTGAAGTATCTGAGATGCATTATGCTGGGCTGCTAGTCTGGAGCTGTGCATATCCTTTATGAATATGGAGACACTACTGACTTTGGAGCTTTGGTCCATGTTTTGGGGCCAAAAAGTGTAGAATGAGTTATTGCCTGGTAGCGCAGGGTTGCTTTCTGCTGCTTTAAACCAGGTCTCCATTAGTGCACAAATGTCGATGTTCTCTATTTTGAAGAGTGCTTGGAGCGATTGCATCTTGAGACTTAGACTTCTAGCGTTGAGCAGCATGACCCTCAGATTGCATTTATTTATACCTGTTATGGTGGTAATTCTGTCTTTGGAAAGTCACCTAAAAAGGCATTATAGGGATGGCAAGAGCCTTAGCCAGTACCTGGAAACCCAGGGGTGACAGATGCAGGCCATCTCTGGCAAAACACTGAGGTCTGTCAATCATGTCATCCCAAGCAGACAGATATTGGATCCCCTTAGAATGAAACCAGAAACTTAGCCAATTGTTGAATTCAATAATTTTTTATTTGTACTATGGTATCATTCTGGGTGATGGTAGGATACAGCTCAGGGCTAGTGTCATACTTGCCTGGGCCACATAATCCGACAGCTCCATCATGTGTCTTTTCATGTCATCCAGGGAAGTGTATCTCAGGTCATTCACACCCACATGGACAGTGACAGAGTCATACATGTACTTGTTGTGGAGTGACCTGAGTGCATGTGTTGTGCCAGATTCTGGCACCTAGTAGACAGCTGACTGTTACCTTCTCCTTATTCAACCTAGTGAGTGGGACATCTGTGTGCCTCACTATTGAGTCACCTATGATTAGTGTATTGGGCAAGGTGTTTAGCCCTAGGGGTTGAGGTTGAGGGGGAACATTGTGGAGATGAGCTATGTGTCCTGTGGTTTGTGCTGCATTGTGGTGGTTGAGTGTGTTTCTGTCTTGGAGGTCTCTGCTGTTTGGATAAATTTCTATTGAGAGCCTCCATGAAGGTGGGTGTGTGGTTTGTGATTTTATGTGAGAGCTGTGATAATGGGTGTTCTGGAGGGCTATGTGTTCCATGTGGTGTAGTGCAGGTGTTGACCTTCTCCTCTTGACCAGCTAGTCCGGTTTTGGCTGGAGAGTGCAAAGCTTCCAATTTGGTGATATAAGTGCATCTCTCACAAGTCTGAATGTCAGGAGGTAAGAGGAAAGGGTTGTCTGTGTACATCAGACAGTTGCTACACTGCCTCAGAATGCCCAAGTGCACCAGGTTTATAGGAGAAAGCACAGGGAACTGCCCTTTAATCATGCCGGGAGAGGTGGTTATAACTACTTAATACTGGAGCTACTTCCATGAAGAATGACAAGTGCTGATGGCACTTAGGTGTGCTAAATAATAGCTACAAAAATATGTTTAAGTGCAAAGCTATTAGGCTATTTGAAGTGCAAGAGAGAAAGAACTAGCAAGATCTAGTAGGTCCTGGGTTTGAGTCCATAGTAGGCAGAATATGAATGTAATACTTTTTTTTTATAATTTTATGAAACTATTGTGAATTTGGTACTGCTGTGCTCTGCTAAGCTCTGCTCATTCATTCTAAGCAGTGAATAAACATGCTAATGGCTACCAATGTTTGGGCAGTGCTAAGCCTCAGTGGAAATACCCTCCAAGTATGGTAGCTGCATGGCTCCAAAAGTCATTGGTATAATTCAAAAAAGCAAGAGCCAGCAAAACAGTGACAATAAGATAACAAACAGACCAATTTCGGCTGATAAATTGCAAAGCCTTCATCAGTGTATCAAATGCTTGTAAAAACGTTCCCCTTTATATAGTTAATATGTCCACCTGGAGATTATGTAAGACATTACACTTTTATAAAGATATAAAAATGTTAAAAATATTCATTTAGTCCTGGAGGAAATAGTGCCCTTAATTTAACAATCCATTTCTTCTCTTTGTTGTTAAGTAATTTGTGCTGTTGGTCTGTGACATTCTGTGCATAAGGCACCATTTTGCTCTGGAGAATATCGTTTCTAAATTGGGCATCCATCTGGATATTTTTTGTTCTTGGTTCGGGCAGAATAACTTTCATTGCTATTTTATCGAAGTCCTGGGGAGTTAATTTATTCTACTAGCTCACTGTGGATCTACTGTGAAATATTTTGGTTCGTGCATCTCTTTTTGGATTACTTACATTTGGACAATCACATTGGTTGCAAGGCACTGTTTAAATTTTGAACTCTGGTTTGCTCTTTCAACTGTGGGCTGTTTCAGTCTGCTGGGTCTTTGATTTGGATGGGTTTCTGTGGCAGTCATCGTACATGTATACGTATGAAGTTAACAAGCGCCATTTTGTGAACTGGATGGGAGTCTCTGGCAGCTACGGCATGTGTATGATGCAAAGAACTGTTCAATGACTAAACAAAGTTGAGTAATTTCTGGAGGGAATTATCTACAGTGAGTTTTGTGTGTATGTACAAACAGACCTGTGGATTTATTCTTCAGAACGGAATTTGGTTTTTCGGATGCTTTTTTGACTGCTTTCAGGTCATGTTTTTTGCGGAACATTACATGATTCATCATCTAGACTGATGTTTGATGATTAGGACATTGTAATTACTTTATTTGATTATATTTAAACTATTTGGGCTATATGTGTCCAATTTACTGGGTTAAATGATATTTTGGATGCCATATTTTACGTATATAACTATTTGTCAGGTAACGTGTTTTTGCAATTTAAGGATATGAGCAAAGGTTCAGTTTGTACTTCAGGCAACTTATTAACAGTCACTCAGACGTTGTTAGCTAGAACACTTATACTAGTGACTATATGAGAACTGCGGCAAACTGTATGAATATTATACTTTGCTAAAATAACATTTTGGAAGCCAGGTTTGCCTATATAACTATTAGGTAGATGATGTTTTTTTGAAGTTCAAGGATATGAGCAAGGTTTTCTTAAAGTCTTATGGAATCCATCAATAGTCATTCAGACATTGTTAGCCAGAACATTCATATTTTTCACTGAGTTACCTATTGGTGACTATGTATGAACAACTGTAAATTATATGAATATCATGTGTGTATTGTTAATATGCTAAGGGGACAAGACTGATTATTATTCTACAGTTGAATTTTATATCTTTTGATTTCATTTATTCCCTACTACATTGGGTATAGCTCAATGTTCAACACGTTTTGGTGACTGAAGGGATACATATATATATATATATATATATATATATATATATATATATATATATATATATATATATATATATATATATATATATATATATATATATATATATATATATATATCTCACATGGTAGGTTGTATATTATAGCAGTGCTCATTTCACTACATCATATTTTGTGGTTTAATTTAGATATTGGACAGATTCATTCACAACATTGTACTAATAACACAAGGGTATTATCCTTAACTATATTGGACAGTAGTCATTATAAAGGACACTGTGGACATCCACTAGAGGGATGTTATATATTTAGTGTCTAAATACCCTAAATATTTAATCAACATATATCATTTATATTGTATCCATTTGGTAAACTGGACTGGAACTTTCGATGGCTAAGAATTCTTTATTAACAGTTATTTATACTTGTTGGAATAACTATTGCCCTAGTGTGGTTTCTATACTGGCTTCTTTATATACATTCAGATGGGCCTTCATTTGGGGCTCAGTATGCTTTGCTGATTCTTTTTCATTACCCACAATATTACCAATTTAAGAGGTGGACATAGCACTGCTTAATAAGAAAAACACAAGCAGGGGCTATTATAGTCCACTTTGAGCTGACTTTACTGTTTATATCTATAGGGCTGCAAGGGTTAATATTGCTCCCATATTTTTGGCCACCTATGTACAATTTTGGGTGCTTAACACTGCGTATTATGCCCTTTTTGAGATACAGGTTCATCAGATATTAGCAATACAGGCGCCATTATACTCTAATTGTATTTTCTGGATTTGTTTTAATTGTGGACATAGCAGGCTTTGGCAGGTGTTAATATTGCTCTCACTATTTCGAAAAAAGAAATTTTATATATATATATATATATATATATATATATATATATATATATATATATATATATAAATTTGGGGGCTTAACACTGCTAATAAAGCCCTATGTGGGATAATTACTATATGTTATATCCCTATGGTCCACAATAATATGTTTTATCATTAATTGGTTGCTATTTAGCCAACTAAGGACAATATTTTATACCAACATCTTATATTTAAACATCATTTGGCTATATTGAATAACAATGGATCTATCCAGTTTACTCAAAAGGCTTCATTCCTATAGGGATGATTTAGCCATTTTTGGCATAAACAATACACCAAATACTTCAAATGGGACTATGCACTCCAACACTTGTGAAATAGAATTTCACAAACTTAATAAGAGCATGAGGGCCCTACGTGCCAATATTTGGCATGCCAAGCTATTTAAGGCATACATCACTAAGGACATTTCCCCTAGAGGCTTGAGGGTCCGTATTCAACCATTAGTGACAGGAGCTGACCCTACCCTTTTACAACAATGGGCAGAAGTGCAACATAAGGTATCTATGGATCTTGTCAGGACATTAGCCTCATATTATGACAGGACCATAGATAGGAACATTTCTGAAATTACAAACATATGTAATGATATTACCCAATTTGAAAATGATGAAGGATATAATCAATGTCTGAGGAAACTGAGCCAGGACCTTTTAGTATTGGAACAACTAAAGGATAAAAAGACTAGGAAGTTCCATAGGGATGTCTCCGATTATGAGGCAGGTCACCCATATGCAAACAGTAAACACGTCAGATTTGTACCCTCTAAGAGGAATGTGAACAAAAGAAAGAGGCCATGATCAATTCTTAAAAAATCTACAGCCTCCAGTGGTGAGGGATCAGGGGAAGAATCTTCCTCTGGATTGGAGTCTTATGCACAGAATGTTACAGACTCACCTACAGCCAAAGAAAGTAACATGACTACCCCTTTAGGGTTAAACCAAAGCAGGGGGGGGGGGGCAGGAAATATAGGGCCAGAAAGCATGGAACAACTACTCAGACTAATGGTAAAGAAGTAATATTGAACAATGTAATAAATATCTCTTCGATTGATCTTTCACCTTCTCGTGTCAATTTACTAAATAAAGGATTGAATTTTATACCAGGGTTTTTTGTGCCTGAGGATACCTTTGCACAGGATGTATCATCCTTTTGTAGATGTCTTAACTTAAAACTTTTCTGCCATACAGCATCTGACTCACAACCACAATCTGGATTCAAATATCATAAGTCTAGATTCAATCCACCCACGCATCCTACTGTCTTTATGTTCCAAAATTCAATCCTCAAAAATCTACACTTTAATTTTATGGAACACCAAATACAATCTAATAATCTATCCAAACAGGAGATGGACATGATGCAGGAATTGGGTAAGAACAAAGATATAGTCATTTTGCCAGCAGACAGGGGTGGTGCCATTGTGATACAGGATATGATACAATATCAAGAAGAAGCCATGTGACAACTTTTGAACAAACAACATTATACATATATGGTATGTGACCCCACCAAAGGTTTTAAGAAACAGATTGATGGCTTTCTGTGTCTTGCCAGGGAAGAGGGCATTATTACAGATGACACTTTACACCACATCACAGTTAGGGATCCCTTTAGTCAATACATCTATTTTTTACTGAAAATTCACAAAAATATGCAAAATCCAGCAGGGAGACCTATTGTTTCTGACAGAGGATCCATTATGGAACCACTCTGCCAATTCCTGACACTACAAGCCCTTACTTATACATGTAAGAGCTAGAATACAAGTCACCACGGAATTTTTGAAGATAATTTCAGACATGCAGTTGGAGGCTGGGTGGCTTATGTGTACTTCGGATGTTTCTGCATTGTACACTTGTATCCCTCATTGGGTGGGCTTGGAGGCTCTTGAATACTGGCTTACAAAGACCGAGCTATACCCACCGGGTTTTAACACATTTTTGGTCTGCTTAACAGAACATGTCTTAACTAAAAATGTGTTTTATTTTCAGGAATAATGTTATTTACAATTGAATGGTACCGATATGGGAGCCTCCTTTGCCCACATATTTGCTGATCTCTTTATGGCCTATATTGAAGAACAGCTCATCTATGATCAGGCCCATAACATCTATTGGGAAGAGATCGACATATGGAGGAGATACCTGGATGATTGCTGGCTGGTATGGAGATCGGATAGCATTTACCTTAAGGAGTTTGTTGAATACCTCAATCAAAACAAGTGGGGGATTGAGTTTACGGTCTCTTTTGATACCAATATCATCACATTTCTTGATGTATTGGTAACATGGAACACTGACCATACTCTTTCTACTGAAGTTTATAGAAAACATCCACAATTTAACTCCTTACTCCATGCCACCAGCTTTCATCCATCTTATATATGCAGAAACATTCCAAAGTTGCAATGTTTAAGAATCAAAAGGATTTGTTCAGATGCTAATACCCATCATACATATGAGGAATATCTTGTTGACAGATTCAAACAGAGAGGGTAGAAAACAGGGGACATATATCAAGCTAAACATTGGGCATCTCAACATGACAGGTCTGGGTTATTACAATACAATGACAAACTGGTGCAACAGAATCAACCCATCAGACTTATTACCACTTATGGGAGGAACACAGATGTCCTTACTAATATTGTACACAGACACTGGAACATTCTCCTAGCCGATACTCGTCTTAGGGATATTGTCGATGAGACGTGCCATTTTCCCTTTAGAAAAGGAAAACATTTAGGCTCATACATGAGTCATTACAAACATATAGGCACCCCGGATACACACTCCACACAAACAACTATAGAAGGGAGGGCTTTACAAGGATGTTTTCCATGTGAACACTGTAGACATTGCAAAAGTATCTTCAAAACCAGGGGGTTCTCAAGCAAAAACAGTGGCCAAATATTCAATATCAATTTTTTTGTGAATTGTCAATCAGAATGGCTAATATATTTGGCTACATGTAGTTGTTCTGCTTTCTATGTTGGCCAAACCTCTAGACCAATTAAGTTCAGAATTTCAGAGCACTTAAGTGATGTTTGGACCAAAAGAATAAGCAATGCATTATACAAACACACAGAGAAACATTCCAAAGCTAATTTTCATTTTACCATCATAGACAAAATTCAGGGTAATGTCAAGAACAAATCAGGCTGGCACCAATTACTTAACAACAAAGAGAAGAAATGGATTGTTAAATTAGAGGCACTATTTCCTCCAGGACTAAATTAATATTTTTAACATTTTTATATCTTTATAAAAGTGTAATGTCTTACATAACCTCCAGGTGGACCTACTACTATATAAAGGGGAATGCTTTTACAAGCATTGATGAAGGCTTTGTAATTTCTCAGCCGAAACCGGTCTGTTTGTTCTCCTTATATTACTATAATAAATCTTATCGTCACTGTTTTGCTGGCTCTTGCTTTTTTGAATTATACCAGTGCTAAGCCTCGTCAAAACCATATTTCTGTGAGTTTTTGCACTGCTCAGCTCTGCTTAGCTGTGTTGTGTGCTGCTAAACGATGTGGCACTTTTTTGAATGTTGTTCAATGATGTGTAAGGCAGGAAAACAGCCTATATTAAGCCCAATAGGCAGGAATTCTGCAACAGTCATTGGAGTTCAATCAACTGTTGTTATGGCTGGCATTGTTGGTAAAAGTGTGCACTTTCAGGCTCAGAGGTGGGGTAACAAGGAGCCCAGGGTTATGGTCAGGATCCTTGTTAAAAACCATGCACATTGGCTGATGCAGGGTGGATTCCATGGCTCAGATTATAAGGCAGTGGCCTGGGACCGGTTGTCCAGGGAACTCACCAGTATTACTGGTATCCCCCACAAAGGTGAGCAGTGTCTTCGCCATTATGATGACCTGAAAAAGAGAAACAGGGGAACCTGGACACCTGGGTCCAAGAAGCTCAAAATGGGAATACCCAAGTATGTAAGTATGCCTTCTTCTGTCTAACCAAACACAAGCTGAATATCTTCAAAACCGATATGCATAATGGTGTGCATCTCTCTCAACAGCTGCAGCTGAGAGGACTTTCAGTGTCGAGTCCCATGCCAGGTGCCTGGCCAAGTGAGCATGGTAAGTACGAATTTAGTATGCCAACTGTAGTGCAATAAGCAATAAAGAATAAAGCATTTACTGCAATATAATATACACATGAAAAAGTGTAGTGCAATAAATGGGCAAGTAGAACTGTAGTGCAATAGAAGGGCAATTAGAGTTGTAGAGCTGTAGTGCAATATATGAACAATAAGAACTGTATTTCAATAAAAGAATAACAATACCAATAACATTAAACAAAATGTTGTTTATCAGGATTGTGTTGTCAAAACCATTGCTGTAGAACTGTATACATTGACTGTCTATGGTAAGGTTGCTGCACTCAAGTGTAACACTGTAATAGCTGTAGCAAGCAAATTTAATGGACTGCAAACTGTATTGCTTAACTCATAGTACTGTCCAAGATTGTCCTCCGAGAAATATCAGTCACATAATGCTCTCTTTTCCTCAGACATCAGGTAATAAAGGTATATGGGTGAGGTAGCCCAGTCTATAGGTAGATACTGTGTGTGGACTTCACAGATATTTCAAACCAATAACAATAAAATGTGTTCCCTAGCATTGCCGATTCTAAAATACAGCTTTTTAAATATATGCACTATGGTTGTATTCCATGCAGGTGTGTCCTACTGTCACTGCAGTCTAGTATAACCTGTAATAGTGCTAGAATGCCAGATGAATGTCCTGTAACTTGTACTGCTCAATTCATAGTATAGTTCCAAGTGATCTCCAGGGAACTATCAGTCACCCAGAGTCAGCAGTGTCTCAGTAGCTCAGTCTGTTAAATGCTTTGTACGCAGTACATTTTGCCACATACAGTCCTGGATTAAAATCCAGTGGTATGTAGCACTAAATTTTCAGTATCAGTCATGTAATGCTCACATTTTCTCTCTCACTAGGAACACAACAAATATATGAGTGAGGTATCCCTATATTATGAGAATATACTGTGTTTAGATTTCACAGAATGTTAACATCAGTACTAAGAATGTGTTCATCAGCATTGTTGATTCATAAATAAAGCTGTGTAATCCAAGTATGCCTCTATCCCTTGCATGTCTGTGCTAAGTTGCTGCAATCAATTACATTATTTGCAGATGTTCCCTGCAGTCACAGTTATTAGGTTCTACTTCCATGCCTGCCAACTAAGGCATGACGGCTGTCTAGTTTAGTTTCTGTACACAAACATGCCTCTCAAGTGTCACAGTTTCTCATAATGTAATTAAAACTGCCTAATCCATCTGTCACATGATTAGCAGATAAATTATTACTTGGAATGCACTGTATTACCAAATCCATTTACGGAACACCTAGGTAGTTATATAAGTCCACATTTTGTGAAACCGTTCTGTGTAGTGGTGTATCTGCTTTTGTTATTGCTTGTCCCATACTCACCCATGCTAACAGTTGATAGGTATGTACATGCTACATCAGCTATAGGAGAATTGTAGTCACAGTACTTAAACATGACACTACACACCTGTAGAGTATTTATTATCAGAGTTTTCAGGGATATAGTCTGCAATGTCAGTAATGGAATGTTTTTCTCTCTCTCCCCACCCCCTTATCATCACTTATTTATTACTGTTATGTATTATTATGATTTAATATTAACATTTTGTTTAACTATATTTTGGAAAAATGCAGTTGTTTATTGTTATGTTTTATTATGATGCAAAATGAACATATTTGTTAAACTAGCTGTTTTGTTGGTCCTATGGTTTACTTCATACTAGCATGCTGTTACCATACTGACTGTTACGTTACTTAATGTTGTGTTGCACATAATATGCATTAATATGTATTTGGATGACTAAATATGATGTTCAATTCTGTTAATACTAACAATGGTCTGGTTATTACTAACCGTAACTTATTTCTATACCTCATTTACCACAGCATGTCAAGGTAGGCTGTTTCCAGCTGATCCCCCTACATTGCCTCAACCAGACGTGGCACCAGGTGGCAGCATATCTGGGACTCAGACTGGGGGTGCCCCATCTCCTGCCCCTGCACTAACTGCAGCATCAGGTAGTACTACCTCATAGGACAGTGATGGGCTCCCATTTGGGAATGGTGGCAGAGGGGGAGTTGTCACCTGGGTGGAGCTGCCAGTCTAAGGGCACAGGATAGTCCACCATGGCTATGACTGCCACCTGCACTGGATTGAGGGCATGCTGGCCACCCTGGTGAGGCAGCCTCACCCTGTTGCCCAACCTGGTGCCTAGCCTCCAGCACAGCCACCCTCAGGGCAGTGATGGAGCAATGCCGACAGTCGCATGGGTGGGGATGTGAGTCATGCTGCTGCCATCTGGAGGCACATGGGATTTGGATTCCACAACCCCTTCCCTATACAAGGTGTTCAGCCCCCTCATGTGCCACACACCATCCCATCCCTGTCTTTTCTGTCTTGTCTGTTTGCAAATGTATCCTCACCTATCCAACATATCTCCCCCACAATGTACCTATGTCCCTTTCCCAACATTCCACTTTCACCTTAAAAAAAATGGGCATCTGTCCCCAAAGAAAAGAAGTATTGTCCCATACATAGCTCTCCATTTCACACATATGTCGACTGGACACATGTAATTCAGTCCAATTGGCTTGACAATGCAGTTATGTTGCTCTCACCCCTCTCTCTGGGGTTTGAGAATCCAAATTCATCAACAAATTCTGTCAAAGTGCACAGTTGTTCTGTACAAGAAATGGATAGCTAAGGTTCTTTCCTACACCCTTCCTGCACATCCCTCTCTACCTTTCAATATGTTTTCCCCCACTTGTCCCCATTTCACAACTTTCTTATCTCCCCATTTTTTGTTTTGTTATATTTTTTAGCACAAAGCTGCATGAAGCACTGTGTCTCGCAGCTTCATTAAGCTTAGTTAAATAGAGCTATAATGACGATATGTTTTTTTAACATTGTAAGACACATGTACAAAATAAACATCTCTGCCATGTTTCGAACCTCAGCCCATATTAACACATCACACCACGTAACTCTTAACTAAGACAGGTGGTTTAAACAAAACATAGTAATTGCCAATTACAGTCACTAGGCGTGTTTCAGAGGAGCTTTGCACCATCCTGCACCGCACAAACTGGAATAAAAAGTAATGGAAAAAATGGTAGTGTACCTTGGACGCTGGTGCAATAATACACCACTAGACAGCCAAAGACATGATAATGGATGTAACTGAGGCTTGTGATAGCAGGCAAATATGCCTTTTTATCAGCAACATGTAAAAACTCACATGTTAGTGCATTAGTGGCAAAATACATATTCAACTGGAACTCTGGTGCAGAAATACATCCATATGAAGCTATGCACATACTGATTGATGTAGAACATGTTTGTCACAGCCTGTATGTGTGCACATATGTCTTGCAAATACACCGGGTGTAGCAATGACTGAGTAGCTCAGTCTGTTAAATGCCTTGCATACAGTACATTTTTCAACACACAGTCCTGGGTTCAATTCCAGGGTTGTGTTGTGTTTCAGTTACATTATTGTGAAGACATCAGTTAATGAATAACTCATGCACTCACTATCCGCTCAAAGCATTGCAAATTAAATAACAGCTTTTCAATGCTGGAAGATGATTGTGCAACTCAGCTGTTTTGGCTGCTATTAGCATATCAGGGTCACAGATTGGTTTAGAGCCAATTACCTGCTAACGAGAAGCATGTTAAAATGCAAGCAGCTGGCTATGGGAAAACATTCTGTACAAGACTTTCCTTTACTGCACTTCATCAGGTATGTAACTGCTTCTTGTGTATAACAGGATGCAGATGGTAGGATAGAGGTATGGTGAATAGGGATTACAGCAGTAAGCCTGTGACCTGTGGTAATGACATGTCATTGATACCCTGCTGTCTTACATATACAGGGGACATACAATATATCAGGGTTGCATTGTCTTTTGCCATTGTGGCACACTGGTGTTGTTGGACTGTCCCTATATAATGGTTGTAATAGCACACTGCTATTTGTCTGGCACTGGTCTTATGACATATTATTGGGTGGCTGGCCTTAGGAGACATGCCACAGTAGACTGGAGCATTGAGTGTATGATCATACAGCAGAATCTCTCATGGCACACAGAGAACTACCTCAGTAATAATACTACCTCGGTTGTATCCACACACGTATTATGTTGTCCCACTCTGGGGTCTGGCATGTGTGAGCAAGCAGTAGATAGTGCCGGCCATTTTGTTCTTGCTGTATCTGTACATAGTGGACATCCATGTATTTGATCCTGTAATGTGTTTCTCTTTTGGTGTGTTTCAGGACTAATGTATCGTAGATGGCATGCCCCTTTCTCAAATGTGGAGAATGAACTAACACTTCAAGAACTACAGCAACATCATCACATCCTTCTATCAGGGGGAGGCATAACAGGGAACAGTGGGCTACATTATGGGCAGACCTTGTACGGGATGTGAATGACACTGGCCACCAGGACATATGGGTAGGTTTGACAATACACTACAGACATGGTGAATGTTGTATGACAAAGAGCAGCTGATGTAGTCAGAGATCGTGCTGTCACTGGTGGAGGGCCTGCAATAGAACAACCACTCATGGCCACTGAGGAATTCCTGGTGAACCTAGGGGCACATAACAGCTCCCAGGCATCCATCACACCATACTTCATGGAGGTCAGTGCCACAGTGTCCACAGCAGAGGAGCATGCCGGTAAGCTTACTGTAATCACCATTGTAATACTGTAGCAGTCATCCTGTCAGGCTGTACATACCTTTATGTGGGTGTCAGGTCTATGTGCTGGGGGGGGGGTGAATTTTGCTCAGTTGTACAGTCATACTCAGAATGTCACCAATACATGAAGTAACCCAGTAGCTACTGTACATGTGAGATATAAGCAAGTATTACCTTGCTGTGCTGCAACATGCAGTGGTACAGAAATTACCTCACCCTCACCTTTTTACAGGTCCATCAGGAGTTGTCCACTGCCATGATCCTGCATCTGGTAAGCTTGATACTGTTTTGTTATGAAACATATATATGCTATTAAGGTTATAGGCCAGGATAATTTCCTATGTACCCTTAATGCTGTGTGTAACCAGAGTAGAATGCTTGTATGTTCCAGTCTGGAACAGTTACCTAAGTTTCCTAGACTGGGTCATTACAGGAGTGTATTTGGACAAGCAGAGACACTTTTGCAGTTATAGTTCAGAGTGAATAAGCCTCCTGGTGTACATGAGGCAATTAATATGACATGCCTTGCAAAAAACAAAAGGTCGATGGAAAGTACCTTAGGCACTGAAAGTTATATTTTTTATATATTTAAGATAGGTGTACTAGGTTTTATGTGTTGTTTTTTCAGTTATAGTGTCATATTGCATACTTAAAAGGTACATTGTACTGGTCAAGTGTCACAGGATTTACCTGACATGCTTATTATAAAGGCCTTGAGTCAAATGTGTATTTTGTTGTGAGGAAGTCTGTTGCACATGAAAGTGGAGATGAGAAGATGTGAGACTGGTAATGCAGTTGTGGATCCTCATTATTATGAGCCCTTGTGGATTTTGCATACATAATAGTGCATGTAGTAATGTATTGCTTTTGTCTTGGTTTCCACAGGTTACCCAGGGCGGTTGGGGTCTCTCTCCCACACAACCTGATATCAGTGTCTCTTTGGACTCTAATGATGATGGTGGCCACATTGAAGCAAAGCTGGGGTTGTGGGGGGTTAATTCTGTGCCAGAGGTTGACATCCCTTTTCTGCTCCTATTGTCACTGCACACAGTCAGTATGCCCACACATACCCAGCTCCCATAGACCTCAAATATTGGACAGTCAGAGGGTGGAGACATTGAATAGGCCAGTGTGGTAACTATGGCTTCAGTGAGTGGAGACACTGGCCATAGCCAGGGAGCTGGTGAGGTCCCACACAGGTGAATTAACAGGGGTGCTCATAGGAGGACTGCTGTCCGTCCACCATCTATTGAAGGTGTCACATCACAGGTCACTTGGCACATGTTTTGGGCCATCATGGAGGCTCAGGCATGTTCTGAATGGAACACTTAGGGTTACTGATGCAGTACAGTCTAACATCCTTGACTGCCTCCACCGCATTGGGGACACCCTGGATCAGTGCACTCATGCAGTGGACAGATGGTGGGCTGAAACAGTGTCTGTCTTGGACTATACATTGCCTGTGCTGGAAAGTGTGGTTGAAGTTGGGCATTGGACCTATGGATGTAGGTCAGCAACAACATCTGCTGAGAGTCCATGTGACCATGCACAGTTACGCTCCCAAAGTGGCAGCACATCCAGTGCTATGGAGGGGAGTGTTCTGTCCACACCATGACATGGCAGTCCTGTGAGGGACATGGTCCCAGCAGAAAGCAGTCGCCATCAGGTACTAGCACCACATCTGATCATGGGCATGGTGGTGCCAGTTGAACTCCTGACAGAGCCAATTCCTGTGTTCAGGGCCAGAGACAATGAACTGTCATCTCTGCCATGTACAGTCCAAAACTGTCCAACATACACATGTATATGGCTAGCACTAAGCTTGACTGTGTACACGCACACAATCAAACACCACTGTCAAATGCAGGTCACCTACAGACATACATACACGGCACCTGTCCATGGTCCATATAGCCTGCTCCCCTTCCTGACTCACACACATGCTGTCAACACTTTGAGCCAGCCTCGGCCTCCTGTACCCGCACACATCACCCTGTGCAAGTGATGATGCCTGTGCCACATCCCTGTCATCCTTCACATCTATGCAGGGGAATGAAGCTATGTGTGTGATGCGCAGGGTGACTATATTACTTGACATGTACTTGTGTGATGCAGTATTGCTTTGCCATGCCACTTGTAGTGGTCACCAACATACACTGTATACTGGCAAGTGTCATGAGTATGCAACATACTTTTGTGGACCTTATGTTGTATGATGTTGTACTGGTGGTATTGTTACACAGTGACAGGTATGTCAATGACCTGTGTATGTTTCGTTCCAGGAGTCTGAGGGGATAACCTATAGACACATGGCTGCAGTGAAGTGCCACAGCATGGCATGGCAGCACAGCAGAAATATGACTTCAGCAAGGCACAGCAGTATATGTGCATGGATCCATAGGGTCACATCTGTATGACAGTCTACCAAGGACAATGGTGACGGTCAGAGTACTCATGCATTCATAATTTGCAATAAGGTCTGGTACAGGGCAAAGAGTGACCTTGCTGGAGTGCATATGCTGCCTATCTGTTGGGAGCATAGTGGATGGATGACTTACTGTAAGGACATTAACCTACTATGTGATGTTAGTATTACATGCTTGTGGGACTCATTTATCTAGCAAACATAAACACACCCTTGCAACAGACCCTGACAAATGGTAAACAGAGTATCTCAGTGCACCTCAGCACATGCTATCTGTTTGACTGGCTGGGCAGGCATCATCTCAACATGCACTGTCTGCCTGAGTCCCTCTTGGAGTGGGGCAATATGTGCTGGTCCCGTACCGAGGGGTATGCAGATATCCTTGATTGTGAGGGCTGTATGGCCATTATGCTAGTTAAGTGCACATGTCCTATGGCTCCATAACATGATGTATACTGCTGTAACAGCCTAACACACAAACATGGCCACATTCAGGCTTGCACCATTTTCACTTACTGCATATAGAACACGCCAAGCACACACATACTGCAAGTTGGCTGTATGTAGCTTAGAACACTTACCTGTGAACTTGCACACCCTACAGATCACAGTACCCGATGCATGCAACACATCTCATGTCTGGTAGTACTAGCAGTTTAGAACATATAATCCTTGTTGATATTAGCAAGCCCTGTTGTGGTCAGTCATTTGGGGGGGGGGGGGCGCATCACCTGCTAAAAATAAAATGATGCAAAACCCTAGTGATGTCTAGGTTACAAAGAGTGTCATACATATGCCATATGTATACACACACACACACACACACACACACACACACACACACACACACACACACACACCGTGTTGGGCAAAGTGAGATTAGAACCCCTACCTAGCTAGGCTTATACACTATAGATCACAGTACTTATCGCTTGCAGCACATCTTACATCTGATACTATATTGTCAGCTGGTAGTTTTAAGGTGGCTGACATCATCAGATCTTGTAGAAGAGGGCAGTTTGGAAGCCAGCAGCAAGTTACGTGCCCAAAAAGTATATAACCATTGCTGCTGGATAGCTCATGAGGTCATGTCCATTGTTTTGCAGGTGTGTGTGTGTGTATGTGTATGTGTGTGTGTGTGTGTGTGTGTACACACACACACACACACACACACACACACACACACACACACACACACACACACATGCACACACACACACACACACACACACCAAGTGGGCTGCAATGAGACTGGAACATCTATCTATCTAGGCTTATACACTAAAGATCACATTACTTATCACATGTGCCACAGGTTAAGCCTGTTATATATGCAATTGCAAGCACATTACTTGTGCATTACAAAAAGTAGGCTTCTGTTGAACAGCATCTGTGGCCTACTGAGTGATATTGTTTCTTACTGTTATCTGCATCTAGTATCCTAGCAGTAAGATAACTGTTGTTATCCTAGCTATGCCTGTACAGTTACCAGTATGGCCATATGTGGCTGCTTGCATTTAGATAGGCAACACTTTGTGCATGGACACTGTGCCCTGTCCATACATGAATTGACACCATTATACATTACACCACCTGCTCACCTGTGTCTGTCTATGTGGTGACATCCAGCAGCCATAGGGGTCTGTAAGTAAGTGGATTATGTACTGTTCCACCTTTTGTTTTGATCCTTTCAGCAGCATTATGGCTGTGTGGGAGTGCATTATACTCAATTTTATTAGGGTATGTTGGACAATGCAGACATCCACACACATTTTTCTGTATCTAACAGGGATGTATATATAAATGTAGCCATGTGTGTGTATGATATGTATATGTGTTATGTAGATATATGACGGGAGTCTATCATTTTAATATATATAGCTATATATATCAGTATATATCTGACACTACATAGCAATAGATATACTATGCATGTGACAGAGAGATACTGACAGATGGATATGTATACATATATGTCTGTATGTATAGACATTTATACATAACAGGTCAGGTCATTTCAATGAAGGGCCAACAGAATTGCATTCATTTATAGTAAGTGTATGGGCATGCCCAGTGGGACTGTAAGTACTTATAATGTGACTCCAAGCCACAACTACCTGTATTCCAGTCTGTGATTTTTTTATGTTACACACATTTAACATCCACCCATTTCTGTAGTACTGCACTTCACTCAAAATGTCCCCAGCATACCCCAGCTGTTTACTGTACCTCATATGTGACTGAGGTTGGTAATGTTACAACACCAACAAACAATCTGCATATCTTTCAACTGTCCTGATTTTCACAGAATGTCCATAGTTTTGCCTCATATGTTTCATCTGTTCCTCACACATTTGTGGTCTTCTGGTGCTTTATTGAATGTTGACATCAATACATTCTACTAACTACAGAAAAACAATTGTGTGTCAGACTTTATATCCATCACACAACATGTACTATTGCAACACCTTTAATTCCAGCAACTGTCTAGGTTTATGTGACCAGTATTTAAACTCTATCCCTATGTTTGGGCCTTTGTCCCCCCAATCGTCTTGCCTTTGTCCAGATTTTTTGCACTAAAAGGTTGGGAGATATGACATTATGTGAATACACCAATATACTCCTACCTCACATGCAAAACATGTAATTCCAGATTAGAAACATCAACACCATCACCCATGCTAGCTTCCCTAGTCCACTGAGCCACACAGGTCTCTGTATGTATATTGTTATCCTGCATGAAGAGAGACATACAATGTATGAGCACTATCTATGTTACAGCCCTGCGATTGCCTGGTCCACTGATATACTATAGTTGATTTTCTGTTAAAGTAGTTATATGGGTACACTGCTGTGTTGGGGGTGGGGGAACAACAGCACATGATTAGTTTGAGTAGACAGTTGTGCAAATATCATGTGTGCCCACTGTTTAACATTTCCCTTCCCTGATGTTGTGAATATTCCAACCATGAGGCCTAGTGAAAATTACAGAATGCATATTATTGGACTAGGTATCAGTTGTCCCATGTGGTGTTAATAGCCCACTATATTTCCTTGCATAACAGCAGCAAATCCATACATTTGATACCTTATTATAGTAATCCTTACAATTAGTGTGTAGGTTAGAGACTTACCTTAAGAATGCAGCAGTTGACAGAACTGCAGTTCAGGGCTGACTCTGCATGATCCAAGTGGTAAACAGCGAATACATGGATAGGTTCATGTTGTGTGGGTTGCATGACATCAGTTATTTTAATACAAGTATGTGAGTAGGTGTAAGGTGTCAGGACCTAGGGCCCTAGGTTGCCAGAGAATGTGCAATGCATTGTCTCTTAGCCAATGCCAAGGCATACTGGGCATGCCTGCATCTGCCTACAGGGACATCATCAGGGGGCTCCTCTGGCAAGTCCTCCTGTGAGTGTGGCTGTGGTGACCTAGGCACTGGTGGGGGGATGTGCATCCCTTTCCTATGCTGATCCTGCTGCAGCTGCTTCCACAGGATCATATTGTGTAGCATGGCACATACTGTGAACATATGTGCACATGTGGCTAGATATTACTGCAGACCTCCACCAGTTATATTGAGGCACTGGAACCATGACTTCAGAAACCCATACACATGCTCTATGTTATTCCTAGTTTGTGCGTGTGCCTCATTATGGCGTTCTTCGATGGGTGTGTGTGCATTTTTAATGGGTGTCATCATCCACAATTCCAGTGCATGGCCAACATCCCCCACTAAATGGCCATGTGGGATGCCCCGCCAGCAAACATCTGGCACAGCTGTAATGCATGCCAGATATGGGAGTCGTGATAAAGCACACACATTCATGATAATGCCCTGGGCATTGCACACAACCTGGCAGTTGATGGAGTGGTATCCCCTGTGGTTGATGTACATTCTACCCTCCTCACTGAGTGGTGCCTTGATGCGTACATGAGTGCAATTTCTAGCACCCAGTACTTTTAGGGTAGTGTACTGCATGGTAGACGTGTTGCATATTGCTGGCCCTTGCCTCAGTGGTGAGGGGAAACTATATGTGCTCACTGGCATGTGGTAGCATGGCATCCAGGAACTGCTGGAGTACCATGGATACTGATGCCTGTGAGACCCCCATCATATTCCCAGTTGGACATTGTAATGTACCTGTGGCTATTATCCTAAGAGCTACACATACCTTTGTTTCAACTGGGATGGGTTCCCGTCTGTTGGCTCTGGGCCTGAGTTGAGGGCTACAGAGCTCAGTGAGTTTTTGTATTATGTCCCTGTCCACCCAGTAGTTCTCTACAATCTTCAGCTCATGTAGCTCCTGGAAGCTTACCATGGGCCTGAACATTCTCCTCCTTCTCTGCCTAGGCCTATCATCATCATCAGCAGCATCAGCACTGACCTCAGCATCTAGCACATACAGATGTAGCAGGCCTGCAGCAGCCCCTAGCATTCTTTCAGTTAGAATTCCCAAGTCTGTACTCCAATGGTGTAGAGTATGGGGGAAAACTCAGATTTTAGGGTGTATGCATACTTTATAGTGCTTCACTGTAGGTGCATGATTGGCTACCTATGATGCATTGAACCTGCCTAATATGTCACTGATTTCATTTAATGACCCTAGTTTAAGATAAGCAAGGATCAACACTGATTAATACATCATTGTCCTTTTAGATACTCTGAGCACTGCAGCACACAGTGCTTATATGCACCCTGCAGGTAAACAATGCTTAGCAGTCAGTGCACTCCCCCAAACTTGCATGCTCAGTATGGTGGCACGCCACGTAAACAGGAGCAGCTATGTTCCAATCAGCTCAGAAGTTAGTGGACACACCCTTTCCTGATGTCAGCTACCTCATCTGTGGACACCAACAAAGTTTTTTGCCTACACGGAGGGGATCAGTGGACACAATTACCCCATTATGTTGCTCAGTAACTCCACCTCATTTGCATAGGGATTTGTGCTCGCAACCTGGATACTACACGCTTCTAAGCCCATCCATGTTAGCAACAGCACCAATGCACCATTGTAGATACTGCATGCAGGGTCCTGTACTACATTTCTGTCTCATGATATTAATATTTGATGTTTTCTCCACTTTTTTTTTCTTTATAAGGCATATTTTGCATACTGAGGCACACCATGCAAACATGCCAATATTATTAAAAGAAATTATTTTCACATATTTACTGTAACTTTTGGAACAAATAAAGGATAGTTTTGCTCATATCTGTGTGTGCTATGCCATTTCTGTCTATCTACCTACATTTCACAGCCTCTTTTGTCTGTCTACAGTCCTGTACATGGAATTTTTCTGTGTACACTATGGACACTGACACAGGGCCTGCAGAGTTGCCTATCTGCTTGCTGGATCGCTCTACTTGCCTCATTTGCATGAGATTCACCTGCTTATGAGATGATTTGCATGCCATGGAAGTTTCCATGTTGATGTGCACATGCATGCCTCTCAGCAGCACTTACTGAATCTAAAATTGTTTGCGGCTATGTTATCAGTGTGGCGCGAGACCTATATGGACAAACAAAATGTGTAGACTTTATTAAATTGCCCTCTAAGTCATTTAATATGTTACTGCAAAAATAAAAGGATCAATGCAATAACATTTAGGCATACAAGATCATAAAATTATCTAAGTATCAATTTCAACAGCAAAGAGGGTGGGATAAAGTTCAATGATTACAACAGAATTTAAGAACTCAGTGTGGGCATTAATGAGTTTTCTTTAAGGACAGGACACAGGTTCCATCACATAACATACACAGTCCATTTGCAGGATACACGCTTATACCTGGGTTTAAATAAGTTGATTGCAATATAATAAAACTAGTGTAATGTAACCAGCACTGTGTCCTGTCACCACAACAACTAACAGGACAAAGAACAAAGTTTGCAAATCACACTGTGGGATGCAGTATAAACATTAAAAGTAGGATGCTGTAATAAATTGGAGTATGGTCAACACTAAACAACATGCATCTTGTCACAACTGAGTTAGAGGACAGCAATATAATATTAGACAGAATGAAAATCACAAGGAATACAGTGCTAACATTTTAAATCACTCATCAGCAATACAGTATTAAACAGGGAGAAAGTCACAAACGATAGCGTTAACATTTTAAAACACCCTTCTCCCTGTTTATACAAAGCCAGTAACCCACAGACTTTGATTTTATCAGTTTATTTCAGGATTATTAGTCTTTCCAGCATCAAGTTGCTATCCTTTGTTTCTACCAAATGCCCTCTTCAGTCTAAAGCATCATCACATTATCCATATTTACTAGGGTTTGTGTCATTCCCAAGCTTTTACTCATTAAGTTTAGGTTCCTATTCATCTCAGAATAAGATAGCTTTGTAGCTGCTTTGTATGCTGTAATTACTCCATTTTTTGTAGCTGTTTACATGTTAAAATAAAAGAAAACTCTCCTACTCTAGAATTTATTTGCTTTCAAACATTTAGCTTATATTATGTAATCATGAAATAATTAATACAACTAGGTAAAAATGTGCTGAATTTAAATTTGAAGTAAGATTACATGCTATTAAACTGAATGTCGTCTCCCTTCTCTCGCTTGTCACATTCTAACAGGTCATGGCTACCCTATTCATGACCTGTTACTCATGATATAAACAACCCAGATTTTTTTTTGTTTTGATACAACTGATATTAGTGTATACAAGTGATCTCATGTCAGAGATTTCTGAGAGGAAAGGGCATGCTCTGTGCAGATGAGATGACTGGCTTACTTACCACACATTCTTAATTAAAAATGAAACTGGCAGACACCAGGCAATTGCATATGTGGGCAGTCCTGCCAGTATATGCCACCTACAGCAATGATCAATCTTTTTATTGTTTTACTTTGAAGCACTGAATTGAGTATCAGTGCTGCGGAATCAATAATGTTCTTCTGTTCTCTGCAGCACTGATTTATTTTTCCTTTTGATTTTATTGGCAAGAGGCCAGATAACATCTACAACTAGTGTTAGCATTACATGTTGTTGATGATAGTCACTGATCATTGTTTTAATAATAAAACTAAAAATTAGAATAACAAGCGTGTGGGATAGTAAATAATAAACACAGCTTTTCTGCAGAAATAATATATAAAAGGCTGTGTTGAGAAAGATTGCTACTCTTCACTTTCGGAACCAGACACTACTGGCAATTGTTGTCTAGTAAGTAAACAAATAAGAAAACATCAAATCAGGAAGCAATGATACTATTAGGTAAAGAAAAGCAATATTTCTTTAGCAAAAATGCACCAAAAAAAAAAATAAATAAATTTTGGAGGGGACAAAGCCCCACTGTACCCCCCATTTCACGGAATCTCAAAATGTCACAATGGTAAGATCACACAACACATTGAAGGTAAAAATAAACTTTCCTACCTTCATAGTCAGGGCCGGTCTTAACTGTTGTTGGGCCTACTATGATCCATTTTCAGGGAGCCCACCAGCTCATACTACCATATACCACCCTACTGCCACCCCAAAGCAACCTCTATCCACTGTTCTACTGGAATTAAAAATATTTTAAATTAAGTATCAGGAAAAATATGTCATTACTGTGTAGTAAAAACAACACAATATATTTATTAGCTTCTGTTTTGTCATAAAACATCTTAAATCTGAAAGTAGATTGTCAACCTTTTTTTGGTAAGTTAAGTATGCTATACACATCACCGTCTTTGGGAACTGCTGCAGGGAACAGCAATCAAATAATACTAATCTGAAGTAAGCTTATCTAAAAAAACCTTTTAACTCCTGACAGTCTCACTTCCCATGCCCAGTGTCCTTAGATGCCAGCAAGTGTGAGACAAATAAGTCAGTGTAGATGGACTTTGTGGTTATTTGAGACTTTTTTTGCCAAAAAGAACATGTAATATATAAACCACTACCCTTTCTTTCTTAACGGGCTTCAATTCTTCTCATTTACCTGCTTTGAAATGTTGGACTTTTTGCCCAGTTAATTCTCATGTCTTGTTACAGTTATTTTTTTCCAGAAAACCACATAAAACTCTCGAAAATTCCTCAAAATCCTTAACAATAATTCACGTTTTTTCGTATAGGTAGCATTGTCCTTATAGCACCCCAATTATAATTACTTCTGAAAGCTTATGCACCTCATTGTACATAAAGAGTAGAATTTTTGTTGCTGTCTTTTACGGCTTTTCCCAGTTAGGGGTCACCACAGTGGAACTCTGGTTCGCTAATGATTGGCAGTAGATTTTCATGAATGCCGAGGTGCCAGCTCGACGTTCAACCTTCAACGAAGGCACGCACATTTACGCATGTCTTACGAATGCCCACCCAACCACATGGAGGTAATGTAGACTCCACACAGAAGGCACACCCCGCACTCCAGCTGGGAATCAAATGGGAGAACCTCTTGCTGTGAGGCAATGTTACCGCTGCACCACCGCGGATGTCACATAAAGAGTAGAGTAATGCCTGCAAATCATTTTCAGCCATTTTCTTGGCTCCAAGGCAATGGTAAAGATTACAAACAGGGATTGTTTAAATCAGCCACTAAGCAGAATGTTTTTCCAGTTATGAGGAACACAGAATGGTTTAAAGGAACCCACATCAGTGTAAGTTGAACATGCAAAGCTCATACAGTTTTGTTCAGCCTTGTATAATTCACACACAAACCTCCACCCCAAACAATCTCATCAGTTTTCTAGTTTTATGTTCCTGCTTGTTCTCTTCTCATTTTCAGAGTCATAGCTAGTGTTGTGGCACCCTGTACAGTACCCACATCTAACACTAATCTCCCCCCCCCCCCACCGAACTCTAAGCTGAGTGGAGGAAAAAAAGTTCTCCAAGTTGAGGAGTGAAAAAACATACAAAAATCCCTAACAACAAAGCAGTATGTGGATTCATTTCTAAATGTTAGTACTACGGTTTGCCACATGTGGAGTACTGAACTGCTGCATATCTGACTGCAAGTGCAGCAACAGCATCCATGTTTTCAAAGCCAGCACAGCAATACTACCCAATTTGCATCTGCAAATCATGGCCCTTGGCATGCTTATGTCTTGCATTTGTCAATTGTCTTGCATTTAATGCAGCTGAAGCTCACTGTCTGCCACTGTTTTCTAACGTGAACTGTGATACACCTGAAATGCATTGTTTTGCAGAAATTGTTTTCAACTGAAAACTGTGTGTGTGTGTGTGTGTGTGTGTGTGTGTGTGTGTGTGTGTGTGTGTGTGTGTGTTTCTGTGTCTGTCTGTGTCTCTGTTTGTGTGTATAAGCCAAGCTTGCTGATTAGTAAAAACAAAAAGTAAAAAATATGCAGTTTGCAGAAAGCACTTACAGTCATGGAATTCTATACAGTGACGAGTCATACTAAGTGCTTTCTGAACTTCTTCTTGTTTGTCTGGAGTAAGAAACTTGTGCTAAATTGTATGAGAAGCATAAATAAGAAGCAAGTCTTAATGAGCAGTGTATTGTCAATATTGATAAATTGGTGTACCAACTAGAAAAAATGCCTTGTCCTCCTTATGGGGATTTTCTCTAGCAATAAAAGTGACCCCTGATGACAAAAAAACACTGCAATATTAAATTTCTAAACATTTTGTAAAACTCTATGATGTAGAAATATTTTCAAAGGATGGAACTCATCTTAATTATTGTTGATATAAGGTTCTGGCAGGTTTGTTTCAGGACTGTGTTGAAATTTTTTGAGATCTTACTCAAGCAAATCTCTTTGTTCAATAGAAATAGGAAAGTTACTAGATCTTTAAAATGTTTGTATTGTAATGCCCAAAGCTTGGAAAAACAAATGAAGTGAGTTAAAATTTATTGCACTTTCTGAAGGATATGAGTTTATTGCATTTACTGAGACATGGAATTCATCTGACTTACAAATACCAAGATATAACAAATTGGAGTGCTTATGAGCAAGCAAGAGAGCAAGATACATAACTTTATGGGTTAGAAATTGAATTTCTTGTAAACATGTGAAGACTATAGTTAAGCTGGAGTATGTCATAGTTCAAGCTTATGGAATATTGTTGCATGATCCTGTAACACTGATAAGTTATTACCATATACCTGCAATAGATTTAGATTCTCATTATAGTTATCTGGTGACATTAAATATAAATTCAGATTAGAGAACTGTGATACTGATTGGTGACTTTGATTATCCTATCATTGATTGGGAAGTAAATGAAGGAGGAAATAATTGTGAAAGAGAACTGACTGATATTTTGAGTATCATAATAATACACCATTGATTTTAAAACCAACTTGAGGTAGTAATTTCCTAGATTTATTAGATATAGATATAGATAATCCAATTTTAATTGAAGACATTTGGATTTTTCCTCTTTTAAGATTATCTGATCATTTGTCTTTATCATTTGAAATATTTGCTAAGGTAAAGAAAGACTATGGAGGAAAATAATTATGTTCTAATTAGTTGTTATCTGTTAGAGCAATTTGCTATCTTTGAATTGGACAGAAATGGCTGAGTCAGTTAGTTGGGTTCACAGGTTCATAGGTAGGTACTAAGCTATCAGCCCTAGGGCCTATAGAAGCTTAACCAAAAAGGTATCCTGGCTTTCGCCACTCAAGAAAATTATTTTCCTCTGCCCCTGTTGAGCAGAGCCACAAAGGTGATCCCCGGGGTGAATTTCCTATTTCCCATCCAATCATCAAGATTTTTCTTGAAGAGTGCCAATGAGGAGCTTTGTTTGATATAGATAGGTAGTTTGTTCCAGAGTATGGGAAGTCTCTGGGACAGGAATCTATCCCTCCAGCATGTTCTGTTTAAAGTGGTGACAAGGTTTAGGTCCCTAGAGCGTGTAGCTCAGAGGGATTGGGATTTCTTTAAGTGGAGCATGTCCAACAGCTCTGGGTTTGACATAGCTTTGTATGAAAGGCAGAGATCACCTCTGCGTAGGCGATATCCTAAGGAGTAAAGCTGGAGTTTTTTGAGACAGTCTGCGTGTGGCACCTGTTTGAGGCCAGTAATCCTGTTTGTGAGGTATTTCTATAGCTTTCACAGTTGTTGTAGATGTCTTGTGAGGTACATACCAAAAGGGGCATTGTTCTCTATAATGGGTCTAATGAGTGATGAGTAGGGGAACAATGGCCTCTTTTTTCCTGGATGAGAAACCTTTTGTGATGAGGTGTGCCACGTAGAAGGATTTCCTGACTACTGTGGCAATGTGATTATCAAAGGAGAGACTACTGTCCACCTGTGTCAAAAGGTCCCTTATCACACTTTTGGTGCTAAGTAGACTACCACCTGTGCAGTAGCTCATGGGTACAGAGTTTTTACCAAAGGAGATGACAATGCACTTTTTGGCATTGAGCTTGAGACCATGGCTTTGACATCAGGCATCTGTCTCAATGAGGCCCTTTTGTAGGATGTCCACATCATTAGGAGTTTCAATTATGGATCCTAGTTTGCAGTCATCTGTGAACTTTGTAAGCCAAAGACCTTCTGTGTTAGCCTGTACTTCAGAAAAGTAGATACCAAACAGGAGAGGACCCAGGACTGAGACCTGTGGTACTCCACTTGTCACTGGTCTAAAGTCAGATTTAGAGCCTGCTACTTTCACAGTGTGGGTTGTGTCAGTGAGTCAGTTGGCAACCCATCTTGTGACATAGGGATTTATGCCTAGTTTAGTGAGTTTATCTATAATTCCAGAGTGGGGGATGGTGTCAAAAGCCTTGGTGAGAACTAGATAGGCTGTGTGAACCACCTTACCCTCGTCTACAGCTTTGGATGACTGCTTCAAAGAAGTCAATCAGGTTTAGGAGACATGATCTGCCTTTTACAAACCAGAATTGGGTGGGGTCCAGAGGTTGGAGATTACCAATGTCTTTGTTTATAAGTTCCATGATGATACATTCCATGGCTTTGCAGACCAGGCTCATTAGGCTAATGGGGCGGTAGTTCCTGGGGTCCATGGTGGCTCCCCCTTTGTGGAGTGGGATAACCATCACTGTATGCCATTCAGTGGGCACAAAGCCTGAAGTGAGGCTATGATTGAACATGTTGCTTAGGTGGGGTGCCAGTTCATTCTGTAGTTCATGTAGAACGCAGCCTGGGATGTTGTCAGGTCCCATGGATGCTGTGTTCTTGACTTTGGAAAGTGTGGTTTTTACCTGTGCAGCCTTGATTACAGGAACTTTGCATTCCTCTGGTATAGAAATAGGCTCTTTAGGGGGTGAGGGGGGTAAAGTTAGCACTGAACCTATTTGCCAGGATGTTGTTGATATCAGTTGGTTCTGTATGTTAGTGCCTTTGTGCTGTAACTCAGAGCAGATCTGAGTGTTGCCATTGAGGTTCTTGACATAGCTATAGAATGCTTTGTGGCTGTCTTTAGAATCAGTGGTGATTTTGTTTTCCTAACTAGCTTTGGAGGATTTTATGAGGGATCTCAGCTTCTAACTGAGGCTGACCAGGGAGTTCTTCCAGTCATGGAATTTTACTCTTTTTTGCAACATTTTCTTTCTTCTGTTGTAGAGGTTGTTTATGGCCGGGGACCTCCAGATTGGCTTCCTTTTTTTGGAGGATAGCATCTTGGTTCTGTTAGGGATAGCACAATCCATGCACTCATGTAAGTGCTTATAAAGTGCATTTGTGTAGGATTCAGCAGTTGTACTTCTATTGTCAGTCTGCATGGGTGTCATGAAGTTTGCCACTTCTGTCTTAAGAAGCATGAAGTTGGCTTTGGAGAAATTTTTTACGGTGGTTTCCCTAATGGGGTGTGGGGCCGGGATGTAGATGTCCAGACTGATTAGCTTGTGGTCGGATCCGACCAACGAGGAATTGACATCTGGTGTGGAACACCGGTCACCCATGTTGGTAATGACAAGGTCTAGGATATTGCTGCCCGTGGTGGGGGTGTGGATAATTTGATCCAAGGCATTGGAATTTATGAATTCCAGAAAAGTTGAGCAAAAGAGTTGGTACATGAGTAGCTTTCCCAGTTAATGGTCAGGTAGTTGAAATTGGCCATTATTAGGGTGTTGGGTTGTACCCTAATATTTTCCAGTGTATCAAGAAATGAGGAGTGGGAACCCTGGGGCATGGTGGGGGATCTGTAGCAAGTTACAATTTGGGTTGCGGTCTTGCCCAGAGTTAATTGCACTTGGATAATCTCGGATGCGTTATGCTGAGCAACTAGCCTGGAGGTGTGGATATCCTTAATTAATCTGGACACGCCTCCACCTTAAGTGTTTCGGTCCAGGTTAGGTGGATGAAAGATGTGGCATGAATTATAGCCTGGTAATGCAGGGGTGCTCTCTGGAGCCTTGAACCAGGTCTCTGTTACTGCACAGATGTTGATGTTCTCCATTTTAAGGAGTGCCTCAAGTGAATGCATTTTGAGATTTAGACTTCTAGCATTGAGTAGCTTTACCCCCAGATTTTGCTTGCTTGTACCTGTTACAGTGGCAAATTGGTCATTTGAACCTTGCCTAAAAAAGGCACTATAGGGGTGGCAAGAACCTTAGCCAGTATCCAGAATCCCAAGGGTGACAGGTGCAGGCCATCTCTGGCAAAGCATTGTGGTCTGTCGATCATGTCATCCCAGGCAGACAGATACTGGATCCCCTTAGAATGACACCAGAAGCTTAGCCAATTGTTGAAGTCAATCATTTTGTCCTTGTACTGTGGAATCATTCTGGGTGATGGCAGGATGGTACTTAGGGCTAGGATCATACCTGCCTGGGCTACAAGATGGGAGAGCTCCTCCATGTCTCTTTTCATGAAGTCCAGGGAGGTACATCTCAGGTCATTCATACCAACATGGACAATGACAGAGTCATATTTGTACGTGTTGTGGTGTGACCTGAGTGCATGCATCATGTGGCAGATCCTGGCACCCAACAGGCAGCTGACAGTGACTTTTTCCTTGTTTAACCTGATGAGTGGAAAATCAGTGTGCCTGACTAGAGAGTCACCTATGACTAGAGTGTTGGGTATGTTGCTATGCCTTATGGGCTGTGGTTGAGCGGCATACTGAGTCTGTGGGCTATGTGTCATTTGGGTTGTGTTGGGGGGTGGAATTTGCATTTGTTTCTGCTTTGGAGGTCTCTGTTGCTTGAGCAGATTTTTATTGAGAGCCTCCGTGAATGTAGGTGTGTATTTTGTGTTGCTATGTGTGTGTTTTGGTGGTGTAGGTTTTGAGGGACTATGTGATGAGTGTGGTGTGCTGCAAATGTTTACCTTCTCCTCTTGACTGTCTAGTCCAGTCTTGGGTGAAGAGAGCTTTGTTTTCAGTTTGGCTATATAAGTGCATCTCTCACAGGTTGTAGTGTTGGGTGGTAGGAGGAGACGGTTGTCTGTGTACATGAGGCAGTTGCTGCATTGCCTCAAGATGCCCAGATTCATCAGATAGACAGGAGAAAGTTTCTTTAGTTTCCTTTTTGTTATGGAAAACAGCTATTTCTTTCTTCTAATATATGCCTCTTAGTTAAAAAACAGATTCTGACTTTTTTACTTGTTTTTTTTTCCAGAAAAAGAACATTACTTTCAATTTGGCAGGGAGATAGAGGCTATGAAAAATGCTTCATGTAATCTCCATCTCTGCCAAAGGCCTTTTTTCCCTCTGTATACCTTTGATTAATTTTTGGTATATTTTTGTTCTTGGTTTGACAATATAGTTTGGTGTATGTCAGTGCAATCTGAAAGTTCTGACTCAGCTTTCTTTCCAGACAGTTCCTTTAATTATAAGCAAAAGCATTATTGAAATGCAAAGTGTCTTAATACTGGGTTATATTCTACAATCCTATAGTCTGTCTTTTTTCTTTCAATGTATTTATTTATTTTTTTGTATATTTTTTTACTATTATTTACTCGTTGCCTTTCAAGATAAATATTGACATTGCTGAGGTGTCAAAAAAGTACCTGAAATGTCTAGATTGAATCACAAGTAGGTCAAGGTCAAATGTGTCATATACATTTCCTAAAAATAGAAATGTGATCTTGAGGATGAGTTGTGCGTTAGATTGAGACTTGCAGTGATGCCATGACGTACTTGATGCAGGTGATCCCACAGATACCGATCTCACAGTCCTACGGGACCAGGAGCTCAAATGAGAGGTTCAGCTATATGTATATGAATGTTGACATGATCTGCATGAAATCTGTTGTGTCTGCTCTACCTTACCATTTCTACTACCTTCTTGAAAAGCCCCTGTAGTACCATGTGATATGCCCCAATATGTCCAAACAATACCCTATCCACTTCCCCTTCCAACACTTACTCCAATTAGACTCTGGTAAGTCCTCACTAGTGAATGAATGGAGGTGATCATTGATGCTTGATGTGCCACCATACCGCACATCAGTGTGATTGTGACATTATCAATACTCTATGCCATTTCTACGTTGAGTTGGAAATCCTCACCTACATTCTGGATGACTCTGACCATTTCCAGCAAACTGTGGTAGTGCATTAGGTCTTAACAACATCACTGCATATTTGTTGTGGAGTACCAATGCTTTACATGTTTCCTGGAGTAGGTGTTGCATATGCCTCCACCTGGCACACCTTTGTAAAGGTGTCACTATGGGCACTGTTATCTCTGAATGTCTACCATCATCCAGGTGTTCCTGTGGGTTTGGAGACACTGGTGCAGAGGTGTACAGGTTTTTGTGATGTGTACCACTTTCCTCAAACTGTCTCATAAATATACCTATGTTACCATCATCAGTAGCAGCAGCCAGTCTGCTACTGATATCCACAAAATGTATTTGTATAGTGTAACTATTTGTTTCTGCCATTGACCCTGTGCAGAATTAATTGAATACATAATCAATCAAATATTTTGTTTTCACTACTGTATGCTGTGTAAGGAGGGGTTTAGGTCTTAACACCCTTCTCTCTAAAGTTAATTGGGACGTTCTAAAATACCTCCCCCTAGATAAAGCTGTCCACTTCAACTCTATCTTTCTAGACATTCTAGACTCTCTGGCTCCCATTCGTACCATACGCATCAAATCTGCAGTTTCACCCTGGCTGTCCAAAACTACTCTCAACCTTATGAAAAATAGAGGCAAGTTTTGGAAAATCTGGTCCGAAACTAAACTTCCTAATGATCTGAAAAAATACAGAATAGCTAGGAACTTAACAAAGAAATACATAAACAAAGATAAAAATTACTTTTACTATAACCCCCCATACTGCACTAAAATCTAACTCAAAAAAATTCTGGCACTCCATTAACCAGATACTCCACCCAGGCAATCCTTCTTTCCCAAACCCATCCCCAGACAAAACTCACAAAGAAATTGCTTCCTTATTTAACTCCTTCTTTACTGACTCCATATCCAGTCTATTAAAGTCTAACGCACTGTTAACTCCAAACCCTCCTGTCACAAGTCCTCCTTCCACCACATCCCTCTCTAACACCTTCTCCCTCAAACCAGTGCCAACTTCCTTTATCAAGACTCTACTATCCAACTTAAAACCCTGCTCCGCATCTACAGATAAAATTGTTCCTAACTTTCTCCAACTAACATCGGAGTCTGTTGCCCTACCAGTATCCTAATTAATCGCTCAATCACAGAAGGAAAATTCCTAACTATATGGAAGCAGTTTCACGCCCTTCCAATACACAAAGGCGGAAACTTCTCAGATATCTCAAACTTCCATCCCATTGCTATCTTGTCCCCTCTTTCCAAAGTCCTTGAAAAGTGTGTTCACAAACAAGTCATGCAATATCTTGCCAAAAATAACCTTCTAACTCCTACTCAACACGGCTTCAGACCCAGACATAGAACTACCACAGCACTCTTATTCTTTCTCCACACAGTCTCTCTTGCCAGGGATGACCACAAGCTAGTTTCATGCCTATTTCTGAATATGTCCAAGGCATTTGATACTGTCTCTCATCCTCTCCTTTTAAACAAATTACAAGAACTAAACTTCTCCCCTGAAGCTGTTTCATGGTTCTATAGCTTCCTCTCCAATCAAACCCAATTTGTAAAATGGCAGTCCGCACTCTCATCACCTCTACCAGTCAGAATGGGTGTTCCTCAAGGCTCTATTCTGGGGCCTTTACTCTTTAATATTTTCACTAACAAGCTCTACTCTTCCTCCCCCCAGACTTTTCTAGTTCAATAAGCTAATGACTCGACCATTACTAATATAGCCAGCTCCCTTTCTGAACTCCATTCGGCCACCCAAACTGCCTTTAACTCAATTGAAACATGGCTAACTGACAATCAACTCATACTCAATCCAAAAATAATAAAATGCTACTGTTCCTCCCTAAAAGTCTGTCCTATATCAAATCTTATTTCACCATTCTATCTCTTAACAACACCCCCATAAAAGTAGAACCTAGCACCAAACTCTTAGGAATCACCATAGACGATCAATTGAAGTCTGACAAACATATCAATAACTGTATCAAAAAGACCCATCAAAAACTCGGACTCCTCTGCAGATCTGAAAAATTCCTTTCCTCTGACGTCAAGATTACATTCTCCCAATCATACCTCCTACCCAGTCTTATGTATGGCTCCCAAATCCTTACTAATCTTGACTCTACCCTTCTCACCAAACTTGAAACCACCTACAATAAAATTGCTCACTTTGCAGCATATCAAAACTATAAATCCTATTACTGCATCTCACTAAAACTAATGAACTGGTTAGAGCTACCTCACCAACTTTACTCTCACAGCTCTCCATTATTCACTCTGTCCTTTACCTGCCTTCATATTGTCCAATGCTCAGACCACTCATCTCCTACTACTCTCCCTCCAGACAACTAAGAAGCTCTAACCAAAACTTACTCCAAATCTACAAACCCAAAGCTAAAACTGGATGCAAACTTTATAGCTACCACCCATCCATGTCCTGGAATAAACTGCCTCAAGAGATAATGTCCCTTACCAACTCAAATTTATTCAAAGCAGCTTTAAAGAAACCCTCAGAAATCATTGGTATTGCCACTGTAGTCAGCCACCATAAAAATATCCATTCTATCCCTCATTCTATCCCTCTTTCTGTCTCCTCTATCCTTCATACTATTCTACATTACTGACCCCACTCTCCTGTAGTTCCACAAGTTTTTCTGTCCTCAACCTCCAGTCTCATCTTAAATCTAACTTTCCTATTTAACATCCCTATCTATGTCTACCCCCCTCATCTAACCCCTTCTTCCCTCTGCTTCTTACTTCCAACCTCCCTCTCTCCTATACTTGATTCCTAACCCCCCTCTGTAGTACCTCCACTCATCTCCACAGTTTACTTCTTTACTATGCTCCGCAAAGCCTTACTAAAAACTACTGTTTAATCTTGATTGTAATGCAAATAGTTTTCTGCTTACTCTATTGTTAGAATATGATGTGTAATCTGTATGCTAGCCCGCTATATTTGTACTCAAGTGAAGCTTTTCTGCGCGGATCACTGCTGAAAAAGGACTTTTGCCCAGCCAGACTAACCCAGTCATCAAATGTAAAATAAATAAATAAATAAATAAACAACTTACTGTATATTATTGGATGTCTTTTTAAGTTACAGATGAGGATAATGACCAGTGTCCACAGCACCTCTGATTAGGCCACTGCCAAATTCACCTGTGTCGTAATAATCTCAATGAACAGAGAGGGGGTATTCCTCTTTGGATGTTAAAGGGATAAGTGTAGGAAATCCCAACCCCCGTACTGCAAAGGACAATTGTATTCTGCCTTGCCTTTGCTCTGGCACATCCTGCTTTGTTAGTCTTCTTCTTGTACTGTGTTAATATGTGGTTCTTTCTACGTACTGCCTTTATATGCACAACCGCTTGGTTCAAGGCCTTTTGCCCTCTCGTCTTGTTTGAATCCTCATTTTTTTTTAAAACGGGGTTTGCAATATGTCCTAAGGACTGCCATGAGGATGGGGTTCTCCTTATGGATAAACTTATCCTTCCTCTGGATCCAAGCTGCTAAGTTATTAATGTACTTAAAACAATATGCAAAATTCAAACCTCTGAAACCTCTGATGCAATTATTATCCCAAATCTACAACAATTAAAGCATGTCTGCTTTTATCACCAGTAAAGCAAAGATCTTAGTACAAAACCAGGTCAGGTGACACAATAACCATATCCAAATGCACATGCAAAGTCCCAATCCAGCAAATTAGAGTTGTGTTGTTGTAATCTGTGCAGCATCATCAGCACATTCATACCTGTATTGAAAATGCTTTTCTAAAAGGCTTGAATCCTTTTCCTAAACCTGTTACTGTATTTATATTGTCATTTTTCATTAAGAACTGACACTCAGAAATGCCCCAGTAAAGCTGCATATATCATGACACAACAATACATTTCTGCAAATGCAGTACATCACACTAGCATCACTTCAGATTATGTACTTATATCCTGTGTAGCATAATGATACATGCCCATAATGAGTATCTTCGCATACATTTTTAGTTCTGCTCCAGTTTCCTCCCACATTCTAAAAGACATGAGTCTGGAGCATTTCTTCCCAAACCTCCACTAAAAAATGAGGTCTGTCCCAATCAGACTTTCCTGGTAAACAAATGTTAAATAAACAAGTACCTTTAATTTTTTTAAAATCTTATCAAAATAGGTTTTAAAAACACAGAATAGAAATTCTGCATGACTGTAAGTAAATGCAAGAACATATGTACGTGTAAGTGCAAATATGCAATTTATATATACTGCAAAGGTATGAGTAAGCATACACATAGCTTTATACAGAATTGCATATGTTTCAAAACATGGCATGCTGACATGCTTTGTGCATAAATACAAATGTATATGTATGAGTAAGTAAATTTATGAAAATATATATATATATATATATGTATATATATATATATATATATATATATATATGTATATATATATATATATATATATATATATATATACAGGTCCTCTTCAAAGGATCAAAACTGCAGAACATTGAAACTCTGATCACCGAGGATGAGAGGATCAAAGTTGTGAAATATCAACCCCCCCAAAAAAACCAAAACCATGAAAACTTCTTATTTCACATTTTTGTAGGGGGACAAGCCTTCTTTGCAACCCCCATATCCCCTGGTACTTAAATATAACGACTATAAGATCACACTACACTGAACAGAATTGTGAAGTTCTTATTCCACACTATACAGCAATCTCCATTCACAGAGCTCGATATTGCAGGACTTCGATCCTCTGGTCCTCAGTAATCAGAGATTCAATTTTCTGTAGTTTAAATCCTTTGAAGGACACACACACACACACACTTATATATATATATATATATATATATATATATATGGTTCTACTGTATAAGTTTGAAAATACACCTTTTTGAACTCACACAGTAGACCCTGGGTTAAGCGAAAGCGCACTTAATCGAAAGTACACTTTTGCGAAACCCGCTTCAGCGAACGGGCTACTACTGATGTTTAGTGCAGTAGTTACAGACCTTAGGGTTAGGGTGCAGGTCATGATAAAAGGATAGCTAGTAGGGCTATCCCCTTACCATGACCCGTGCCCTAACTCTAAGGTCCATAACTACTGCACCACAGTGGAGGACATAGCACGTTTTCCTGCTGCCCTCCACTGTGGTGCAATCCTTTCGTAGAAGCTGAGTTCGCGAATGTGCACTTTCGAATAAGTGCACTTTTCTCATAACTGAGTGGTCTACTGCTCTTTTTTGAATATGTGGTATTCGATGAAAAGCAGTAGACCCATATATATATATATATATATATATATATATATATATATATATATATATATATATCTCTATCTATCTATCTATCTATCTATCTATCTATCTATCTATCTATCTATCTATCTATCTATCTATATTTGAAGCAGTCACCAAAGCTGTAGATGAGGGTAAGGTGGTTCACACAGCCTATCTTGACCTCGCCAAGGCTTTCAACACCATCCCCCATTCTGGAATTATAGCTAAACTCATTAAACTAGGTATAAATCCCTATGTCACAAGATGGGTTGCCAACTGGCTCACTTACAGAACCCACACTGTAAAAGTTGCAGACTCCAAATCTGACCTCAAAGCAGTGACAAGTGGAGTACCACAGGGTTCCATCCTGGGACTGCTCCTGTTTGGTATCTACTTCTCTGAAGTACAGGCTAACACAGAAGGCCTCTGGCTAACGAAGTTCGCAGATGACTGCAAACTAGGATCCATAGTCAAGTCCCCAAATGATGTGGACATCCTACAGAAGGGCCTCACTGAGACAGATGCCTGGCCTTAGAGCCATGGCCTCAAGCTCAATGCCAAAAAGTGCAGTGTCATCCCCTTTGGTAAAAACTCTGTACCCATGAACTACCACATAGGCAGCAATCTAATTAACACCGAATGCGTGATAAGAGACCTTGGGACCTAGGCGGACAGTAGTCTCACCTTTGATAATCACATCGCCACAGTAGTCAGGAAATCCTTCTACGTGGCACACATCATCATAAAAGGGTTCTCATCCAGGAAAAAAGAGGTCATTGTTCCCCTCTACTAGACACTCATTAGACCCATTATTGAGTACAATGCCCCTTTTGGAATGTACCTCACAAGACATTTGCAGCAGCTGGGAAGGCCACAGAAGTACTTCACAAAGAAGATTACTGGCCTCAAGCAAATGCCCTGCACTGACCACCTCTAAAAACTTCAGCTTTACTCCATAGCATATTGCCTACTCTGAGGTGATTTCTGCCTAACATATAAAGCTATGTCAAACCCAGATCTGTTGGACATGCTACACCTAAAGAAACCCCAATCCCTCTGAGCTACACACTCTAGGGACCTAAACCTTGTCACCACAATAAACAGGACATGCTGGAGGGATAGATTCCTGTCCCAGAGACTTCCCATACTCTGGAACAGGCTACCCATCTATGTCAAGCAAAGTTCTTCATTAGCACTCTTCAAGACAAATCTTGATGAGTGGATCGGAAATAGGAAATACACCCTGGGGATCACTTCTGTGTCTCTGCTCGACAGTGGCACAGGAAAATAACTTTCTTGGGTGGCGTAAGTCAGGGAACCTTGTTGGCTAGGCTTACATAGGCCCTTGAGCCAATAGCCTGGTACCTACCTATGAATCTATAAACCTATATGTTTGTGTATGTGTATTTGCATTGCCACATAATTTTATAAACCGCAGGTATTAGCTTAGTAATTAGTTGTATTACAGCCAGGCAATTTATAAATATAAAAGTTTATAAAAGTTTGGTTTGTGCAGGTCACAAACTATTTATCAATATAATAATTTTATGAGGGATTAATTTCTTCCAAAATACTAACTGTACTTATAAGATGGCTGAACTCAGGCACTATACCCAGTCAGAGTGGACGTTGGGTTGGGGATGGGGGTTAATGTTACATGTGAATGACCAACTCTGACAAAACTGAGAAATGCACTGTTTCCCTAATTCTATATGCATTTCTACCTGTTCCCTTTATGAGCTTAGATTTATTAAGCTACAAATTATCAAACAGCACATTACCATGGTTTATTTTAGTGTATGCATCATGTAAAGGTAAACATGCACTGTTCCATACTTGTTGAACTGAAAGGATGATAAAACCTTCTTTTCATCTGATACATTTTTGTGTGTATGTACAGCCTCGGTCTCTGTGAAATGTAGTTAAAAGTCTGTTTCTTAGATATTACTTAAAATGCAAAGAGGATATGTAAGGCATAGTGGAAAGTAGAAAATACAAATGAATTGTAAAAAAAAAAAAAGGTTGCCTAAAGCACGCATCTTCCAAATAGTCAATAGATACACAGACAAAGACAAGGAACAATTGGTAGGAAATCATGCAGTCCTTCTAGTCCAACCCTCATTGAAGAAGAAATACTGATTAATACAGACAGATTAGTTACAAAGTATGAAATTCTGTGCATTGCTGTTTTCCTGCTTAATAAATGGAAGCATACAGCATTAATGAAAATAAATGTATATAGAAGGAAACATACATATTATGCAAGTACAACAATAACTTAAGTAACTTTCTGAACAGTAAACATAATCATGTCAGACATTTTGTAAAACTCACATCTAAGATAGATAAGCATATTTTATGTGTTGTACATGCAACTGAAGAGGAGATAAACTGCAATCAAGATCAAGAAAACAGGAGACTTGTACACCTAACTGAGAGCACAAGTGAGTGCTAAAATAAGTAATTATCTACATTTATAAAAGAAAAGTTATGACATAAGTGAAGTTTTTTATACTTCTTATTTATTTTATAACTATGAATACAGAACTACTTCATAAACAAGATAAAATAAGTAGAGTGTTTTCAATATACATCTACACCACAACCCATATCAGCTAGAAATGTCAAGTGTATTGCCCTTTCTTATGTTACAAAAGCATATGTCAATAGTATTAGTGGACTGTAAATGTTAAAATCACTAACACATAATACCAATGCACAGATTGTTTCCATGTTTCTAGAAGCATTTCCCATAATTTTCCTTTAGTTGAATAAAGTTTTAATAAAAATAAAGTAAATAAATAAATAAATAAATGTTAATAAAGACTGCACTGATGTATTACATTGAGTCCATTTTCCTTCTACATTTCTTTAATTGTCTCTTTTTCTTTTTCTTATTTTAATTATCCATTGATTTTTTCTTTTTTTCTCTCCCATTTCTGTTCATTTTTTCACAGGTTCATAGTCCCTAGGAGCAGACCAACTGTCTTATATCCAGGTTGGCCAGCATTCACTTCCTGCTTATCCAGAGGCATCCTCATAGGGTCAGGGTGGTGGCACCAGTCTTGTATGCACTCTGGCACATGTCAGCCTGGCAAACCTAAATGACTATGGACTTCATGACTTGGTTGAGGATATGCTGAAGCAGGTAGTGGAGAGACACCTTCAGCCTGTCCAAGATTGTCTTCACTGGGTTGAAGACTCACTGCCCAGGTCTAAAATAGCTTACTGAGTTATTAATGTATGAGAAGTGAAACACTTCTATATTTTACTAGAAAAATATATATGTATTTTTTCACTTGCCACATGCAACAGATAACTAGAAATAAATTTCATAAATTTCAGCAACAAATTTGGTAGTCAGATTTGTTGGACTGCGACAATGAAACCCCAAATGATAAAAGAACATTCTTAGTTACATTTTGTAGTAGAATATAATACATTTATTGTTTGAAAGTGTCATAATAAATCCTGGTAGGGAGATTTAGATATGGGCTTTTATATATTAAATGAGTATCTATTCTTTCAGATGTGCTGCCTGCCACAGTCTGGCATTTTGCATTAGACTTCATTGCTATTACATGTGTTGAGTTGAACTCCTGATCAGTATAACAGATACAAAAAATGCATATATTTCTCCACTGGATTGGAATTGTATCAGAAGTAGAAATTGTATTTACTTCTCCAGAATACAGATATTTTTTGTTATTGGACTTAAGCCCCCCTCCCCCCAGTTTAGACTCATTCAGTTAAGTATATTACAAGAAGATAAAAGTAAAGTTGTGCATTTGTCATTACAACTGAAATAACTGCTTAAGTGTGATTTGTAGGGCAATCTTAAGTAATTTTTTTTAGCTTTTGGTATATTTACTGGCTCCAGATTCCCTGGTGTGGATAAGGTAAATGTTACCTAGTGCTGCATTCTTGTTACTGGCAAATGTATATATATTTATAGGCTTACAAGTTTATCATAAAGCTGTTTACCTTAACAATATTATCTGCAGTATGAATTTCAGGAATTATCTGTGTTTTCCCGACTTAATAACAGCAAAAGTAGCTGTAAGGCAGTGAGTTCCTACTTTATTCTGAATTGATTTGAGCAGTTTTTTCCTGCAATAATTTGTATGCAGGTCATCCACTTACTGTTTTATCCCTCACCCCCACTCTGCCAAGGCTGCGGTGGCAAGCTCTGGTCAGCCATCTAGTACGTACATCAAGTATTGTTGAAATAAGTGGCATGTGTTATTTTTCAAATACATGAGTTTCCTTACAAAAGTATCACAACAGAAAATGATTTCTAATTTACACTAAATACTGCATTCATTAAAAACTATGCATTACACAGTACATATGTGAATATCCATAGGTGTAGGTACATGTGTGTTTGTAGAAATAATATGTGTCTACCTATGTATGCATACATGCATGCAAATATTTCAAGCATGGGCATTAAAGCCCTTCTAGCTTGCCAATATACCACAACACCTGTTCCCATAATAAGTGTCCAGGCTGCTTTTAAAAATATCTAAACTAGTACTTGCGTTAATGTAATTTGGTAGTCTGTTCCATGCATCAGCTACTCTGTCAGAGAACCAGTTAGTACACTTCTCATTCCTATAGAATCTTCTACATAGGTTATCTGATGATTCTCTAGTAATTTTTGATATCCTTAAATATTCCCAGAGGTAGTTGTCTTTAAATGCCCTATACACTTCGAATAAGATCTCCTCTTAGATATCTTTAAGATACACTGTACAAGTTCAGATATTTTAGGCTCATACCTGCTTGTAACACATATTTTGAGAGCTCAGTCATGTCTCTTTTCAAATAGTCTCAGCAGGTACATCTCAGTTCATTCACACCCATAGAGACTATGACTGAGTCATGATGGCACTTAGTGGTAAGTGACCTGAGTGCTTGCATGATCTGGTGAATTCTGGCCCCTAACAGGCAACTAACTCTAACCTTCTACTTATCCAGCCTGTTAGGAGGAACATCAGTGTGTCTCACCATGGAGTCTCCTATGACCAGAATATTAGGTTCATAGGTTCATACTAGGCTATCTGCCCTAGGGCATTTATAAGCCTAGCCAGATTGTGTTTGGCTTTCGCCACCCATTTTAAATTCATTTTGCTATGCCCTTTTTCAAAGTTAGTATACTGTGCCTCTGTCTAACAGTGACACAGAAGTGATACCTGGGGTAAACCTATGATCTCCCATCCACTCATCAAGATTCCTCTTGAAGAGAGTCAATGAGGGACTCTGCCTAACCTGGACTGGGATTTTATTCCAGAGTGAAGGGAGCCTCTGGGTTATGAATCTGTCCCTCCAGCATGTCCTATTTATTTCAGTGCTGAGGTTCAAGTCTCTCGAGTGCGTAGCTCAATGGGATTTGGATTTTCTGAGGTGCAGCATGTCCATTAATTCCGGGTTGGACATGGCTTTATATGTCAGGCACAGATCGCCTCTGAGCAGGCGGTATGCCACTGAGTAGAGCTGGAGTTTCTTTAACCGGGCAGCATATGGCATCTGTTTGAGTCCTTTGATCCTCTTGGTGAGGTACTTTTGGGGTCTTTCCAGTTGCTGCAGGTGTCTGGTAAGGTACATCCCAAAAGGGGCATTGTCAATTATGGGCCTGATGAGGGATGAGTAAAGAGGCACGAAGACCTCCCCTGATCTAGATGTGAATCCCTTCATGATTAGGTGGGCTATATAAAATGTTTTTCTAACCACTTTGGTCATGTGGTTGTCAAATGAGAGATTGCTATCAACTTGGGTCCCCAGGTCCCTAATTACTTCTTCTGTACTTAATGGATTACCACCTATGTGGTAATTTGTGGGCACTTTGTTTTTGCCAAAGGGGATGACTATACACTTTTTGGTGTTTAGCTTGAGGCCATGGCTCTGGCACCAGTTGTCTGTTTCTATGAGGCCCTTTTGGAGGATGCTTGTGTCGGCTGGAGAGTTGATTATGGTGCCCAGTTTGCAGTCATCTGCGAACTTGGTCAGCCACAGTCCTTCCATGTTGGCCTGTACCTCCGAGAAATATATACCGAACAAGAGAGGTCCCAGAACTGAGCCTTGTGGGACACCACTTGTAACTGGTTTGGAGTCTGACATGGCTCCAGCAATTCTAACCATGTGGGTTCTGTCCTTGAGCCAGTTTGCAACCCATCTAGTGACATAGGGGTTTATATTTAAGCTGGTGAGCTTGTCTATAATGCCCGAGTGGGGTATTGTATCAAAGGCTTTTGCGAGGTCCAGGTATGCTGTGTGGACCACCTTCCCCTCGTCAATGGCCTTGGTGACTGTTTCAAAGAAATTGACCAGGTTTAAGAGGCAGGATCTGCCCTTAACAAAGCTGAACTTGGTAGGATCCAGTGTCTGTAGGTCCCCAATATCTTTATTTATGAGGTCCATGATGATCCTTTCCATAGCTTTGCAGACCAAGCTAGTCAGGCTTATGGGGTGATAGTTTCCAGGATCTGTTGAGACACCACCTTTGTGTAGAGGGACCACTGTTGCTGTACGCCACTTTTTGGGTACATATCCTGTAGTAATTCTGAGACTGAACAGTAGTTTTATGTTTGGGTTTAGTTCTTCTTGGAGTTCATGTAGGACGCAGCCCGGGACACCGTCTGGTCCCATTGATGCTGTGCTTTTTGCTTTGGAGAGGGCGGCTCTTACCTGAGAATCTGAGATGTCAGGGGGGCAGTATTCTGCTGGGATAGATATTTGCCCTTTTGGTGGGGAGGGGGGGAGAAGTTTGCGCTGAACCTGTCAGCTAGGATGTTGGCAATGTCTGTGGGTTCGGTGTATTTTTTGTCATTTTGGACTAATTCTGGGCATATCTGGGAATTCCCACCCAGGTTCCTAACATAACTAAAGAAAGCCTTGTGATTATCCTTAGTGTCCTGTGCAATGTTTCTCTCGAAGCTGGCCTTAGACGATTTCATGAGTGCCCATAGTTTTTTGCTAATACTGATCAGAGATGCCTTCCCTTTTTGGGATTTTCTCTATCATGTAGTAGCTTCCTCCTTCTATTGTATAGTTTGTTTATGGCTGGGGTTCACCAGACAGGACGTCTGCCTTTGGAGGATTGGGTCTTGGTTTTATTTGGTATTGCATGATCCATGCATTCCTGAAGGTGTTCATAGAATGCATTTATAAAGGATTCTGCGGTCTGGGCCGTATTTTCCACAGGCCCGGGGGCTTTGAAGGATTCCACCTTGGTTTTGAGGAGTGTGAAATTTGCTTTAGAGAAGTTTTTCACTGTGGTTTTCTGGGCAGGGGGTGGGGTGGGGATGTGAATATCCAGTGAGATTAGTTTATGGTCTGATCTTACCAGTGAGGGATACACTTCTGGTCTGGAGCATAGAGTCCCCATGTTGATGATGATCAGGTCCAGTATGTTTTCCCCTCTTGTGGGAGTGGCAACAAGTTGTTCCATAGCATTTGAGTTTATAAATTCTAGGAACCTTTGGGCTAGGGTGTTGGAGCTAGAGTAATGCTCCCAGTCTATGCTTGTTTAGTTGAAGTCGCCCAATATAATGGTGTTTGGAGAGACCTTCATATTTTCCAGTGTTTTCAGGAAGGCCGAATGGGGTTCCTGGGTTTGGGAGGGTGGTCTGTAGCAGGCTATAAACTGGAAGGCAGTTTTACCCACTGTTAGTTGCACATGGATAGTCTCTGATGCTTCATGCTGTGCCACCAACCTGGAGCTGTGGGTATCTTTGACGAATATTGATACTCCCCCTCCTTTTGTGGTTCGGTCAAAGTTTTGGGGCCAAAAAGCATGGTATGAGGTATAACCTGGTAGTGCTGGGGTGCTCTTGGGAGCCTTGAACCAGATTTCTGTTACTGCACAGATAGCGATGTTCTCCATGCTAAGGAGAGTTTTGAGTGCATGCATCTTGAGGTTTAGACTTCTGGCGTTGAGTAGCATTACTCTTAGTTTCTTATCCCTTGTGATACCTATGGAGGTGGGGTTGTCTTTTGAGTCTTGCCTAAAAAAGGCACTATGGGGGTAGCAAGTGCCTTTGCCAATATCCAAAAGCCCAGGGGTGACAGGTGCAAGCCGTCCCTAGCGAAGCATCTTGGCTTGTCGAGCATGTCATCCCAGGCTGACAGGCATTGGATCCCCTTTGAATGACACCAATACTTAAGCCAATTGTTGAAATTGATCATCTTGTCTTCATATTGTGGCATCATTCTTGGTGAGGGTAAGATGCTACTCAAGGTTAGGGTCATACCAGACTGGGCTACATGCTCAGAGAGCTCCTCTATGTCTCTTTTCACATAGTCCAGGGAGGTACATCTCAGGACATTCACACCAGCATGGACAATGACTGAGTCATATTTGTACTTTCCTTGGAGTGACCTGAGTGCTTGTGTTATGTGGTGGATCCTAGCGCCCAACAGGCAGCTCACCATGACCTTCTCCTTGTTCAGCCTGGTGAGCGGGACGTCAGTATGCCTGACGATAGAGTCACCTATTACAAGTGTATCAGGTGTGTTGTTTAGCCTTAAGGGCTGTGACTGTTTGGCACAGTGGCTTTGTGAGCTATGTGTTGCATGTGTTTTGTTTTGGGGTAGCGGTTGCTTGGGTGTCTGCTTTGGAGGTCTTTGTTGCTTAGGCAGATTTTTATTTAGAGCCCCCAAGTATGTTTTTGTGTGTTTATGTGTTTGGTTTACTGTCGTGGTAGGTCTATGTGAGACTGGAATTGTAGTGAGTGTGGTTTCCTTCTCCTCCTGATTTGTTACACCAGTACTGAGTTGAGAGAGCTTAGCCTCCAGTTTGGCTATATGGCTGCATCTCTCATGTGTGTTGGAATTTGTTGGGAGGAGGAGAGGGTTGTCTGTGTACATGAGGCAGTTGTAACATTGCCTCAAGATTCCCAGATTCACCAGATGGACCGGAGAGGAGATTGACAACTGACCTTTGGACATGCTAGAATAGTATTGGGAATTCCTTTATAATTGAAAAAAGGGCCAATGGGGAACAAGGTACTCAAGGGGAGTTTGTGAGGGTGTAGTGCTTTTAATTTTTTAGTGCTGACTTATATAATTGCTTTAGTGAGCAAGTGCCAGGTAATTTAAATGCAATGTGTTACAGGTAACTTAAATGCAAAAACGACAAACAGTAACTTTCTTTCAAGTGAAACAAGGAAATAAGTACAGTAAGCAATGCAGATATCACTAGGGATCCACAGAAGCACTGAAAAGCTGCATTTTAGGTGGAATTAGTGTTTCAGGGAAATAACAAGCAAACAAACAACAAGCATACAAACAAAGCTAGATTCAGCAGGCTAGTCAGATTCAGATCTAGATTCAGGATCTAGTCTATGCTACAGCAAACAAGATGTACCAATTTCAGTAAGAAACAGTTCAAATATGCAGGCACTATAAGCCTTTAACCAGAAATTCCCAGCTCAGAAGGGCAGAGTCCAGCCTCTCCTCCCACAAGAGTGCAGACCACGAACCTTCTTAATGTAAAATAACTGGCCTGAAGCCCAAGTGCTTAAACCAGAACTAATACACTTTTAGAATAACAGACACTGAGCCCTCAATCAGCAGTTCCCAACTTAGAAGGATGTAAGCTACCTGTCCTGCCACCACAGTGCAGGCCACAAACCTTCCTAATGTAAAACAACTGGTCTGAAGCCCAAGTGCTTAATCCAAAAGACTTAGAATGATAGCTACACTTTAATCAAGTTACTACCAAGCAGTAATAAATACAACTGAATACTTTAAAGAATGCCTGGATTAGTGCTCAAGTTATACAAACAAAGCTAGATTCAGCAGGCCTGGATCTAGTCTATGCTACAGCAAACAAGGTGTACCAATTTCAGTAAGAAGCAGTTCAAATATGCAGGCACTATAAGCCTTTAATCAGAAATTCCCAGCTCAGAAGGGCAGAGTCCAGCCTCTCCTCCCACAAGAGTGCAGACCACAAACCCTCTTAATGTAAAATAACTGGCCTGAAGCCCAAGTGCTTAAACCAGAATTAATACACTTTTAGAATAACAGACACTGAGCCCTCAATCAGCAGTTCCCAACTTAGAAGGATGTAAACTACCTATTCTGCCACTACAGTGCAGACCACAAACCTTCTTAATGTAAATCAACTGGTCTGAAGCCCAAGTTCTTAAACTAAAAGGCTTAGAATGAGTTACACCAAGCAGTAATAAATGCAATTGAGTACTTTTAAGATGACGCAAAAGCAAAATAAAGTCGGAAGAAACACAAATACAGTAAAAGCAGATACATTTTTTTTTTTAGAGGAAAGAGAGAAAGGAAAGAGAGAAAGGAGTAGCAGAAACTAAGCTGATTGTCCTTCTCAAATTTTCTCCTTGTACTGGGTAGAATGAGGTAATGACACTAGACTGGGAGGAGGGTCCCAGATCAAATTTACACTAGGGGCAGGCAACTGCAAAGCCACCAACTATAAAAACACTATACCAACAGGGAGGGAGGGTTGGAAACAAACTGCAGAAATGTTTCTCACAGCTGAAAAGCAGCAGTGAGTCTTTAAATGAAAGTTTTAAACAGATAAAGGAGCCTCTAGAAAAAAAGAGTTTAACTTCAACAAGTTATCAGAAACAAACAACCCAACAGATGCTTAATAAAAGTGGACAATTTCCAGTTAATACCTCACACACAGTGAAACTAGCTAGAAAAATACACAGTACACAAAGTGCTATAAATAAAGAAATAAAGAACAAAATAAACGAAAAAAAGGATACTTAATGTTATATATTATAGCTCTGAGTTTCCTCAGTGTCCTTCCTTCGATCAGCTCAGTGTGAAATGGCAGAACACTCACAACTGAACTTCTTAGGTAACAGAAAGTTGAAACCTGAGACAGCTTTTAAAAAGAAATCTCAAAAGAACCAATGAGGTGCTTAGTCTAAGCTGTAGTCCAGGTGACCTCAGTCAGCCAATGACCTCAAACAATTCTCTCTCACTGAAATGCCTGATGGCTTTGGCTAAACCAAGATGTCCCTGAATATGTGCTCAGACACACAGCCTCCACAAACACTAGGCCCAAATACAAGCCTGAATATGGAAATGCTACAAATATCCCCACTACTTAGAACAACTGCAGAAATGTTTCTCACAGCTGAAAAGCAGCAGTGAACCTTTAAATGAAAGTTTTTAACACCTAATGGAGCCTCTAGAAAAAAAAAAAGAGTTTAACTGCAACAAGTTATCAGAAACAAACAGATGCTTAATAAAAGTTGACAATTTCCAGTTAATACCTCACACACACTGAAACTAGCTAGAAAAATACACAGTACACAAAGTGCTATAAATAACAAAGAAATAAAGAACAAAATAAACAAAAAACAGGATACTTAATGTCATATATTATAGCTCTGAGTTTCCTCAGTGTCCTTCCTTCGATCAGCTCAGTGTGAAATGGCAGAACACTCACAACTGAACTTCTTAGGTAACAGAAAGTTGAAACCTGAAACAGCTTTTAAGAAAGAAATCTCAAAAGAACCAATGAGGTGCTTAGTCTAAGCTGTAGTCCAGGTGACCTCAGTCAGCCAATGACCTCAAACAATTCTCTCTCACTGAAATGCCTGATGGCTTTGGCTAAAGCAAAATGTCCCTGAATATGTGCTCGGACACACAGCCTCCACAAACACTAGGCCCAAATACAAGCCTGAATATGGAAATGCTACAAATATTCCCACTACTTAGAATAACTGCAGAAATGTTTCTCACAGTTGAAAAGCAGCAGTGAGCCTTTAAATGAAAGTTTTAAACAGCTAAAGGAGCCTCTAGAAAAAAGAGTTTAACTGCAACAAGTTATCAGAAACAAACAATCCAACAGATGCTTAATAAAAGTGGACAATTTCCAGTTAATACCTCACACACAGTGAAACTAGCTAGAAAAATACACAGTACACAAAGTGCTATAAATAGCAAAGAAATAAAGAACAAAATAAACAAAAAACAGGATACTTAATGTTATATATTATAGCTCCGAGTTTCCTCAGTGTCCTTCCTTCGATCAGCTCAGTGGAGTGTTTCACCTTATGGGCTTGGACGTTCAGACACAATGAGATGTAGTTTATGTGCTGAGATGGGAATTGTCTTGTTTGTGTGCATGTGGAGTTTCTCAGGACTGCACCTGATGGGTTTTTGAGGTTTGGGTAAGTTACATGTGAGCACATCTGCATATGTGGGTCTATGTGTGTGTGGTCCTTTGTGGCTGTAGTGAGTGATGTGTGTGAGTCACTGAAACCTGTTTGTTGCTTTTTCTGTCTGTATGTGAGAGTCTAGCCTCCAATGTCAATGTGTAGCTACATCTCTCACATACTGTATTTGTATGTTCAAGAATTAAATGTTTTTTTAGTGTACATAAGGCAATTGTTACATTGCCTCCAAATGCCCATGTCTACCAAGCTAGATGCAGAGATAGCAGGAAAGTGCCCATCCATGGTTGCAGGTCCTAGTGTGTACTTGCAAGGAATAGGAGGGTGTTTGTAACTGAATGAGGGGAGGATGCTTATTTTGCATAATCTACAAGTAACCTAACCAGTGATGCTACCCTGCACCCAACCCAGATGCTCTCTGAACAGCAATAGCCCTGGGTGCTATAATAAGGTAAAGTAGACCTAAATAGTTCTAACTTAATGTGTAAATGATGCCACCATGCAAACTAATTTCAGCTTGAAAATGCACCTTTAAAACTTAAAGAAGTGCAAAATAAATAAATAAATAAACATCCCAGTAAACTTTCACAGTAAAATGAAAATAAGTAATGTTTCCGGATGTTTGCATCTGTACAGGGCACTGGCACAGCAAGCAGCTTTCTGTAAATGTGCTGAATTTATATCAGCAGTGGAAATACAGAAAACTGACTACTGAGCCCTCTGGCCAATAAAATGACTATACTTTGAGCCCTTTTGTGTGCTTCCCAGCTCAGCCAGACCAGGAAAACACCCATTGCCACTAGATGAATAACACCATCCACATAATGTAAAAGTATAGTAAAATAGTGTTCAAAGTCAAATGCTACCACAAGCAAATTTAAATTTAAGGAAAGGCAATACATAGTTCAAGACAATAGCAGTGCACTTCAAACAGATTATAAAAGTGTGATTATTCAACAAGAGTATTTCACTTTGTAGAAATGGGCCAAGAGCCACTAAATTGTTTAGAATTTTTAAAGGCACTACAAACAAGGTAAGCTGATTAATAAGCCTCCAAACAATAAAAAAGGTGGGTCAGTTTGGCAAAACGGTTAAGGTTTTTACTTCATTGACTGAGGTACAGTGTTTGATTCTGACCTTGGGTTATTAGCTAGACTTAAAAGGTCCTTCAGGGTAGTTAGTTTAGTATTCAACTATGAGCTTGGGAACCTAGGAACAAGCAGGACTCTCTAGTGTGTTTCCCCAGGTATAGAAACCAGGCTACCCTCCACTGCCACTAGATGGAAACATTATATGTCCCCCTGATGCAAAAACGCAGAAAAGAGCTTGCTAGAATACAAAAATACACCACTTTACCCAAACAGCTAGCTAGATACTGAATTCAGATAAAGTAAATCAGTAGAACAGACAATGAAAGGCAAAAAGCACTTTTTCCCCTAAATAAGCACATGGAAAATCAAATAAATAATTTGAGGTATAAACAAAAATGTAGAAAGGGGGGAGCTTTTAAAGCTTGATTTACAGTAAAGGTTGGCAGCTTAAAATCACCAAGTTTAAAAAGCAGATCAAGGAATGTGAGGGTGTATGGGAAAAATAACCACCAGGAAGTCACCAACTGTGCTTGTATTTTTTCAGGCCATCAGTTTTATCAAAAATGACAAAGCCACAGATATTCTCTGTGTTCTGTGTATTTAACTATCACTCAAGAGACAAATTAACCAATGGAAACAAAAATCATATGAAATTTACAGCCTGGTTAGTTAAGTGTCTCTCTGCCACAAAGAACAAAAACAGCAGACCAAGCATTCTTCTTTAAACAGAAAACAAAATGGACCAGGTAAAACAGAAAGCAGCTCTACAAGTTTAAGCATCTCACAGACAAAAAATAGATTTACTTTGATCACCCAGCAGGGAGTCACCAACAGTGCTTGTAGTTTTTGCAGGCCTTGAATTTTATCTGAAAAGGCAAAGCCTGTGTTCCAGGACATTGTTCAGTCACAGTCCTCTGCCACAGAGTCAGCTATAAATAGTCAGAATACAACAGGGTATCTGTCAGTATTTTTTCTGGTACATGTAAATAGTAAAGAACAGAGATAATGCCATGATCACATTCATACACAGTATGGTGGCACACAGAGAAGCAATCTCTGCCTCTGTGTATGGCTTGTCACAACCTACCAGACTCAAGTATAAAACAGTGGTGAACAGGGACAATGATGTGGTTATGTCTGGACATGTGGGGGCAGAGTAAGTCACACACCATGTGACTCAGAAAATACTAGAAAAAAATGAGGGTGAAGTAAAGGCCCCATCAGTATTCATCTATATGTAGCAGGACCTCTCATTTGATGTCTCAGTCATGAAGCACTGTGAGATCAGGATCCATAGGATCACCTGCATCCCATAGGCCACATCATCACAGTAAGTCAGCATCAAGATTACATGCTAGCACTTCATCACAATTATGGGCACCAGCACCCACAGTATACTTGGGGATATTGTGTATAACACATTTCACAGAGTGTATGTCAGGATGCACAGTGCAAATAGTGAAAATACCACAAGGGACAATTCAGCAGCATGTGTTTGACTAGAGTATTGTTACTGTTTAAAAACTGCAGGTAAACATACCATCAGAAATGTTATACAATTTTCATTTACGATAGATGGAGCACCTCATGTAAACTGCAGCGTGGAATACAGCAACACTACATGGTAAAGTACACACATTTCCTCCACATAGTAAGTCAAGTCCTCCAGGAGCAATTATCAAGTAATGATTACTCCAGCATAAGTAATTCCTTAATATTTCACTGCACTCCATAAATGAACTATATGCAACAATACAGTGTAAAATAATATATTCCACACTGTCCATCCTGCCAATGTGATTTACTGAACACATCACAGAGAACAGTCAGGTATGAGTTTGAATATATGCTGGCCCTAAACAAAATAGATTTATAAACCATATGACTATATTTAAAAATAAATAAATAATACGTGGCAGTAGGCTTTGCACCAAGCATCATAGCCACACATAGCACTATATGCGTTAATTTTACTTTATGTATTTTTTAAAGGTAACACAAGCCTGAATGTCATGGCCAGTATCCTCTTTGCCTGCACAGCTGTGCATCATGTACAAGCCTGCTGTATGGGGTCCCATGTGACTGATGCTAGATGGCCACCAAGATTACTATCATGAAGGACTTATAGTGGGAACTGCTCTGATATCCAAGTGCAGTTCACCACCAGACTGTCACATGATCATATTGTGCAGAATTCAACATGCGGTAAAAATCCTGCATGCAGCGGGATCATACTGAAGGGCACTTGCAGATTCATCCAGCATATGGAAGCAGGTTTTCAGCAGGCTGAAGTCTAACTCAATGAGTAATCACTCTCTGGGACAGGGTGGTGGTGGTGTTGTACCTTTTTTTCAGCAGCTCATCTAAGGCTACAGATAGGCGTCATCAGCTGTAACTCAGTTGGGAAGCCTGCATCACCTCAAAAAGACAAAAAAATGGGGGGGGGGCAGGAAAGAGAAACATCAAGGGAAGGGTGGTTTAGTATTAAGCAATATATTTTCCTAAGTGTAGCTAATTACATAATTATAGTTGAAATTTCCACTTACAAACCAGTTGACCATGGGGCATCAGGGCATCATACCATGCAGGAAGAAGCAATACAGTAAACTAGTGTGCCAGATATGAGAATCATGGGCACTGCCAATATTCCGGGTCAATATGTTGATGATTCACCCCCATGCATTACACACTATCTTGCTGCAGATGAATGTATAGGACCTTCTGTTATCATACTATTCCATCTGAGGTCCTGATAAGGCCTTAATGGCAGCATGGGTGCAATCTTTGACACCAAGCACATCTGGGAAATATGCCAAACTGTAGACTGCACACATGGTTCTGGAACAGTCCTGGTCTGACACTGGCAGATAAATATACTTATCTGTATATGACAAGAGTAGGTCAAGGAACTGCTGAAACAACATCAAGGCAAAAGCCTGAGATATGCCCACTACATCCCCAGTCTGTCTTTGAAAGTTTGCCATGGCAAGTATACAGAGGGCTATACCTACCTTAGTATCCACAGGTATAACAAGACCACACATCTCCCATCTCCCTTTTGCAGACCATACAAACCCTCTAAAGCCCTTACAATCTCCATGTCTATATTAAATCTATCAATAATTTCTTGATCGTCAATATTGCAATGAGTTATTCATTGTACATCCTTGTTCCTTATTGGCATACAAGCACTAATGCTGCCAGAGGTTTTGGCTTAGCCAAGACAAGTAGCTTTCACTGAGAAATATCTAAACTGGTAGCAACAGCAATCATCTTTTCAAAATGCAAAGTAAATATAATGACACGACTTTACCTTTTACAACATTTCTGCACACAGTGCTGAAACGCATCAAGAAATGACTATGAATCACAAACAGGTAGGCAGAAGACTCACTGCCACAAAGAGTACCAAACTATCTCTCATTTGAACCTTATTAAGTCTTTGTTTGCATACATTCACTGAAAGCTGCAGCAGGTAAGCACAGCTAGTCTCTATGAATCGGGCCAAAGCTGTGCTCAGTCATGACCTGCACAGATTTCCTTTGCAGCTAAGTGCTATGATTATGAATATCATCCATAATCTCACTATTATTAGGGTTAGAATATCCCATGTCATAAGTTTACAAGGTGAAAGACTATGGGAACTAGTAAATAAACCCTTTCAATAGCAAGATCTAGAAAGAGAATGGTTTCAGTAATTGCATGGCACTCTACCCAGACTTTACGAGTATTGAAGAAAAAAAAAATATATATATATATATATATATATATATATATATATATATATATATATATATATATATATATAGACAGATAGATAAAAATATAGACATAGATATATACATAGAAATATATATAGATAGATAAACATAGATATACTGTAGATATATTAAAGTTGTAGTAGTGAAATGTTTAGTATTTAAGATTTGGAAACTGGCAAGTCTAAACAATTTTTTCTGTACTAAAATCAAATATACCAGGAGTTCTTAGCAGAAGCCAGTTTATGTGCACATTAGGGACTATTTGGTATAATATATCCATGTTATTTTATTGCAAAATTGCAAGATGTATGATGATGGCTGTCTGTTTTCCACACAACTTATGATGCAGCTGTTTCTTGAAGTTTGCACAATTCAGCTCTGTAGTTATTGTCTTGCTTCTATAGAGCTTAGATCATATATTAAGGTTTTTGAACCTTTAAACATGTTTGGCAGTCTGCTTGAGACATATCAATCGAATAAACTATTGATTGCCCTATAGTAGTGTATTAACATAGAGTTTCTCTCCTTTCAGATTTATTCTGCAGTCACTGCATATAATGGCTTGGACAGATTTGGCATTTTGATATTATACTGTTTCAGGAATAGGTCAGACTATATCATCAAATCTGCTTAAAGAAAGTGCATGAATTGTTAATCTCCACTGTGCAGTGAATTAAACCAGCACGAAGAGAAAGGGAGAAAAAAATGCTGACAGAGATCATGAGACTCGCTGATCCTCTTCATTTTCACTTTGTCATTTTTTCAGTAAGTGACATCTGGTACACATAAATAAAAGATCCTTCCAGATAAATGCATCTTTCAAAATGCTGGAAGCAGTATAGCTTAATGAGTTTCATTGATGCTAAATCCCCAAATACATACTTCATAAAGATTTCTGTTCTGAAACCTAATTGTTCTAAGGCAGAAAGTCAGGAACACATAAAAACCCACCAATGCTTTTATGGGAAGCAGCCAGTCAGTCAATCAACTAATTAATTTATGTCCGATTTTCCTGTCTACATGATGGTTAAGATTTTATATCATAATTACATCATATTAAATGTTCAGCAAGCAAGCTAGCACGGAAACAAACATTAAAAGATAAGGGTTTCAAAATGTTATGGTTGTGAGATATAGCTTTGATAAATATAGAATAGCCTATAGAGAAAGGAATGCAAAATTATTTCTATACTTTGTGAAAATATGCTTGAATTTTTTTCTTTTCCTGATAGAAAAGCAGCTTTACTAGTCATTATGGAACACAGTGTTGTCTTGGCAGACTGTTAATATTCTAAAATAAAATATTAAGTTTCTCAGTTATACTGCAGTTTTCCTTACAGTTCTGCCAGTTCTATGAGATAGAGGCTTCAGCTGTGATGATTGTTCAGGCATCATGTTTTGATTAACAGCCCAGGTGCTGGAACAACCAGGAAGGGAGGGACAGGAGTAATACTCTGCCACCAGCTTCCCCACCTTGGAGGTAGACAGTTGGCAAATGCATCAGTTACACTATGGATTATGAATAGCACAAGCCACTTACAGTGTGTGATTGCACACTTGATACAGTTATAGGCTTGTAGAAGAATGCAGTTATAGTGGATCTACAAGACTGCCCATTCCAATGCACTTTCTGGCCAGGACATCTCATAAATAAATAATCAATCAGTCAATCAATCAATCAATCAATCAATCAATCAATCCTGAAAACCACACATACATTCCTCACAGGATATGAGAGGAACAGCAAGCCAATAGGGTGTTATATGATTATTGAAGGTGGGGATGGAGACCATGGGGGCCAAAAATTTATTGTGAAAATTATAGCTTGCTTCCTTATATTTTCATAGTGTGACTATTAACATTATTTTGCATTACTTAGAAGTGATAGCATAACTTCTATGCAAATGAACACCCAAAGCAGGAAGAGAAAAAGCAAGAACAGTGGGTATTCTTATATATTTGGCGATTTTGTTGTTCCCTTACCAAATGTTTTATTGATTAAGCAGCACTGTATAATTATTTATAATGCTCTGATTTTGCGGTCCTGGGCTCACACTATAGCCCTTGCTCCAAGTCAAGTAATATTGTGATTACATCATGTTCTTGGTATCTTCTGACTGCCTTGTTAATGGCATTGATAAGGAAAAATGGATGCAGTCATGCAATGTATACTGCATATAACAGGAATTATGATCATTCATGCATTCAGATACAGCCAGACATGTGCACTTTGAATTTCTCTTGGACAATCCTAATTACCCACTTCTATTGTTAATGCTGTCAAACTTACAGTACTCATCAGGATATGCACAGTTAGATGAAAGATGTGTACTTGTAGACATTATCAACTATATGCTGGATAGTCAAGTTATATAGAGTCTAAAGAAAACCTTGCAGTTACCTGTATTTTACAAAGATGTGTTTTCTGTTTCACTTTCTTCAAGAAATAAAGGGAGGATATGTGATGCTTGCCATATTTACATGTATTCTGATATACAAATGCACAGGTACATGCACACACACATGTGCACACAGACACACATACACAAACAATACACACACACACACACACACACACACACACACACACACACACACACACACACACACACCCTGCTAGACAGAAAGGGTATTTATATACCCCTAAAGGTCTATACATAATTAACTGTCAGTTCAAAATTCAGAAGGGATAATTGTTTTGTTAATGTATGCTTGCCCTCTCTCCAAATATACAATCGGTGTTTGTTTTCTGAGCAGAAGTCTTTATTTTCAAGGGTTTGTTTATTCACTAAATAACATGATTAACCCTTGATGTGAAATGCATTTTATGAGCAAACACTTAAATTACCACTTTAATCATATATTTAAATACATGTTTGTTTTAGGTATTATCCAACATTGATTAAAAATAAATAGAACTGACGTAAATACCTCACCGCACATTTTCCTTTTACCTTGGCAAGCAGATACATTTTTTAAAAAGATGGTACTTGTTAGCCCTTCATGTTGCCTTTTCTGACAAGCATACACTTTTTCACTGCTTAAATTGAACAGAATTTTAAGACTTTTAACACGTTAGAGGGAGATGTGTAATACCAGGTTATTTTTACTAGTAGTACATCTTGAATGGAAACATTTATTTTCAAACAAAATATATACTGCCATCAAGTGAAGCACAGATCCACAGATTATGATGACTCAGAAAGAGCCAAAAGATCAGCAAGTCAATATTTATGGAAAACTTTCAGGTTCTATTTATCTACCTGTCAATCTCTCAGCTTTTAAATTCGTAGCAGAGGACAATCATAAATCATACCATAGGTTACAAAATCATAGAACATAAAATGTGTATATGTGGAAATTTACAAATGTGGGGGGAAGGGGTATAATGCATATATTTGCCCTAATGATGATGCAGGGATAGAATAAATATAGCATTTTCAGTAAATAGTTTAATGACAAATTCTAATACCATTAAAACTAACCTCCTCACAAATATGGGAGAACGCTCTACCTTCATCAATGTCTTGTCCTCCCTAGTAAGCTCTGACCATAAAGATGTCCCCTTCAAAACCAGAATCAGCTTTGTAATTCCATTAAAACCAGTAACAGTTAAGAACTATTGTAAGGCAAATTGTCTTTTATTAAATGTTAGCTTATCAAAATGCCAGTGCCCCTCCAAACCCAGAGAACACACTAGCATATATTGAATTACTCTCAGAAACTCTGTACAACCATGTCAATGACTGCATAGTGGTTGCTGTACCAACCAGAAGTAAACCTAGGAGTAGCCTAGAAACAAACTGCCCTGGGAGCATCCCAAATTAAACGGGATATAAAACAAAATGAAAGAAAATATGGCAAAAATCAGGAAGGATAATTCCCATAAAGATAAAAACTCTCTCATTAAACTAAATAGGCAACTAAGAGGGCTAGTTATGTCAAGAAAATAGAGCTTTTAGATTAAGATAGCCTGCCAAGTGAAAGATAACCATAAGGCCTTCTATGTCAGAAACCTCAAGGGCAATATACAGCAATGTGCTAAACCGGTGGTTAATGGTGCCACATCAATTGAGCCTGGCAATATAGTAACCTGTTAGCAGACAGATTCAGTTCCAACAGGTCTTCAATGCACCAAATACAAAGCACTGGTGCTTTGTATTTGGTGAGTCATGAAATTGTTCTAGCCTCCATTTGTTTTGAGGTCTTCAATGCACTTTTCAAGCTAAAAACACTCTATCAGTGGGCCCCAATAATATCCAAGGATGCTTTCTAAATAGCTGAAACTTGATTTATCTGGTCTACTTGAATCACTTTTCAGCTGTAGCCTACATCTGGTTTGGTTTCCAAGGAATGGAATATATCTACAGCCACTTACCTGCATAAAAGAGGTCCAACCACCAATCCAAGCAACTACAGCCCCATAAGTCTGATCAGCCATGGAAACAATCATCATAGACCTGGTAAATGAGGATATTTGTAACCAGCAAACACTGCACCCATCACAGTTTGACTTTCTTAAAGGAAGATCATGCCTATTAAATCTAGTGGACTTCTTTGACAGGGCCACCAAAGCAATGGATGAGAGTACAACTCTACAAGCAGCTTACCTAGAGCTGGCCAAGGCTTTTGATATAATACCCCACTCAGGCATTATAGATAAGCTCAGTATATTAGGTATAAACCCTTTCATCATCCACTGGATAGCAAACTGGATCACTGATAGAACACAGGACTTCAAAATAGGTGAGGCCACCACCACAAAAAGGCCAATCACTAGTGTTCTCCCCAGGGTTCTGTACTGGGACCAATAATTTTTGCCATCTATTTCTCTGAAATGGAAACAAATACTGAAGGTTTATATCTGACTAAATTTGCTGATGATTGCAAGCTGGGGATTATCATTGACTCCCCTGCAGACTCTGGCATTCTTCAGAGAAGGCCTATCTCTGACTAACAAATGGTGCCAAAGTCATGGTCTTAAACTAAATGTTAACATATGCATAATTGTAGGCTTTGGGAAGTCACACAAGCTAGATAATTACCATGTTAACAATATGGCCCTAACGGTCAACTCAACAGTCAGGGATCTGGGTACACAAGCAGACAGCAGCATTACCGTTGACAATTACATGTGTACAGTGGTGAAGAAACCCTTTTATATTGTGCAACTTATAAAATAAAGGTGCAAGAAGATCATTATCCCACTGTACTCTGTCCTTATCAGACCAATTCCAGAATGCAGTGCTCCATTCAATATGTACCTGGCCAGGCTTATGCAGCAACTAGAGCGATCTCAGAGGTTCCTTACAAAAAGAATACATGGTATAACAGACCTGCCTTATGCAGAGCACCTTAAAACCCTTTCACTCTACTCAGTCTTCTATAGATTGCTCAGGGGTGATCTATGCATAGTTTACAAGGCATCCACAAATCTCACACATATAAATCTGTTATGCATTCATAAATCAAACAGTACCAGAAACAGAAGGTCTAAAGACCTGAATTGTATCTATGACTTAAACAGAACATGCTGGAGACACAGATATGTGTCTAAGAAATTGCCTCTCCTATAAAACATCCTTCCAATCCATGTGAAGCTGAGTTCATTTATTACCCAGGCCTGGCCCACAATATCTTGTTTCAATACAGGACAAATTTAGTCTTTCGGGAAAACTTGGCTAGACTTAGAAAGGCCACCCAGGTTATAAGCCTAGTAACAATATATGAATCTATGAATCTATAATCCTGGAAACTAAACACCCATTAGTCTGACTAGTCTGATTTGCAAAGCCTTGAAAAGAATTATCATGGAAAGGACATAGGAAACTTTCAGACCTTGGATCCATTCCAGTCTGGCTTTTGTCAAATGAGAATTTGGTGGACGCCTTTGAAAAGATCACTATCAATGGATGAGGTGAGTAAGGTACATACTGTCTACCTAGATCTGCCTAAGGTATTTGATAAAATACCCCACTCTCTGGCATTGTCAGCAAACTTAGAGTTAGGTATAAACCCCTTTAAAATATGCTGGATAGCTAGCTGACTCACTGATATAATTCAGCAGGTTAGAATCACTGAGGCCATTTCCATAAAGAAGCCGGTCACCAGTGGAGTCCCCCAGAACTCTGTTGTAGGCCCAGTCCTTTTTTGGCATCCACTTCTCAGATGTCAAAGCCAATGTCAAAGGCCTCTGGCAAACCAAGTTAACTGATGATTGCAATCTGGGAGTAGTCACTGAATTCCCCCAAGACATGAACACCCTTCAGAAAGGTCCAATACAGACAAATGTTTGGTGCCAAAGCCATGGCTTAAAACTCAGTACCAAGAAATGCATTATAGTACCATTTGGGAAGTCTAACAATCCTGGTAATTACATCATCAGTAAACCCCCCCCCCCCCAAAGTTCATTCACTAGTCAGAGAACTGGGAACTCATGTAGACAGTAACCTAGCCTTTGACCAACATGTGTTCAAAGTATTAAGAAAATCTTTCTATGTTGCTTAACTTATAAGCAAAAGTATGTCATATACATCCAGAGAGTTCATCGTAACTCTGGACTCAGCCCTAATCTGACCCATTATAGAGTATACTGCCCCTTTTGGTCTGTACATGACCAGACACATGCAGCTACTGGAATGCCCACAAAGGGTCATTACAAAATGAATATATTGAATAAACACAATGTTCTTCTCTGATCACTTCAAAGCCTTTCTCTTTATTTGTTATCATACAGAGTTTTGAAAGGTGATCTTTGCCTAGTATACAAGTCAACCCTGAGCCATATTTTGATGAACATTTTGAACATCCACAAAACAAACTAGACTAAGAGACCAAAATTTTGCTTGTGACATAAATAAGACATGTTGGAGAGATAGATACGTTTCTCAGAGAAGTCTCGTTCTCTGGAACAGGCTATACATCCATGTGAAGCAGAGTTCCTCCTTATCCCTATTTAAGTGCAACTTGGACCAATTAATGGGCAAACAGAAATTCTCCCCCGGTCTGGTTCCTATGTCTCTGTTGGACAGAATCAGTAAATCAAATTTGCGTGTTATATTTGGGTTGCAAAACTAGGCTTATAATTGTCCTAGTAGTTGTCATCCTAGTGTACACCTATGAACCTTTGCTCAAAGAAAGCACATGCTATAAAAATGCAATTATACACACAAACACAAACACACACACACACACACACACACACACACACACACACACACACACACACACACACACACACACACACACACACACACACACACACACACATATGTGCGTGTGTGTGTGTGTGTGTGTGTGTGTGTGTGTGTGTGAAAATGCAGCAAATATTATAATTATTTTATAAAAGTCCACACACAACACTGTATAATAATAAAAGTATATGTCTTCCTATCTTAGAAACAAAGCACATTGATCTACTAAAAGAACAGCAACAGATTGCATGCATTGATATAGAATCAACACAGGTGATATATATATTTGGTAAGGTAAATTATTAAAGAAACAAATTGTGTTATTAAATGAAACTACATAGCTTCAATCATTCTGAACACAATGAAGGCTGTGCTGTTACTCCTGACACATGTCAAGTTTTCAGATGACATAGCTCTCAACATCTTTGCTTAAGAATTCTATACAAGGCCAAAAATAATGGAGAAGCAAAAGCCCGGCATCAATAACATTTTTTTTTTAAACATATTACTCTAATTCACTTGAAAAGTGAATAAGGCAATGAATTTTACATTACCATGCGTTTACAGAACAATAAGAAATATAAAATTCTAATGACTGTAATCCTCAGTGATTTGCCATAAAATCAAAAATTTATGAGGGAAAGGACGAAGAACTAAGACAAGATTGTGAGTTCTCCAAAGTCATGGACAGCTGAGAGGTACACAGTACACATACCTGAGGGTATGAATAGACCATTATAGAACTGGTAACAGAGCAGCAGAACACATATTCCTTTATTCCAGTGGTTCATAGATATTCTGGAAATTAGCATTCAATGCCAGACACAAATTTATTCTTTTGGCAATATGGCAAGTCAACCAGTGAATTTAAGAAGCAGCCACAGAAATACTAGACAGCAATTATTCTGTTTCTGTCTATGTAGTACTTACTACAAAAATAAATCTTTGTAGTTCACAGTCCTGTTAACACTACAGTCTTTGTCTGTACTGTTGAAACATTCTCATGTCTCAGTTTCTGAATATTCAGCACCAGGTTACAATAAATAAATATATAATGCCCAAACCCAGTTACTTATTAAAATATTTCTTATATTGTTACTGTCTTTTGGATAATCCAAGATCCTTTGAGAATTTATAATAATTAATAGGCATTCTATTCCTCTTCCATAAAAATATTTTCTAAAATATCATCAGAGATGTTTTGGGATATCATCTGTTAAAAACATCTTTTTAACTCCATTCTAGCTGTTATAAATCCTTCGCCCTCAATCGTGAGCAACCAAAATTCCAGTTAACAAACTTTTAATTATGAAAAAGAAAAAGTCAGTCCAACTGTATGAGATAAGTAAATAAAAATAATAAAAATTAAAATTAAAATTAAAACTAAAAATGCAACTTTTAATCACATTCTTCTTAATCTATCCCAGATGCACAATGGTTACATGCAAAAAAAGTAACACCAGAAAGTAACATTCTATAAGTATTAATAAAAATACTATTTTCTTTCTTATATATTCTTAAATCCAAAAAATGTATACCATTTTTATTGAAATTTATCTTAAGTGTGATTAAATTCTACCTGGCATTTTGACATTCATAAAATTCAATTGACATCTCGTTCCAGTGTCATAGATAAAAACAATGGATTATCTACATATCAACAGTAAAAATTCTCAAACAAAAAACATGACTGGTACATATTTATCTTTTCTTACTCATCCATAACTAGACTTGCATAACTGGGTGCCATCATAGTACCCATGGCAAATTTGACCTTCTGTTTGTAAAATTCCTTGTAAAATAGCTGTTTTCAAACAGTAATCTTCTATGTAGAAATATTGGGCCAGATTCAATAAAGCCTAAACTATTGTATTCAATAAAATTCTTAAAACATTCTTTGTGCTTTCTACTCCCTCAGAAAGATTACACTAAGTGTACATGTAGTGTACATTTTGTGGTAACATTTATGAATACCAATCAATATTTAACACTGCAAGAACATCAGTAGAAAAACTAAAATTAGGAGGAAGAAGGTGTGAGTTATGTCTTGTTGTCTGTTCACTCAGAACAGTGTACACTGAGTGTAGGTTTTATTGAATCTGACCCATTTTCTTAACTGTATTTTTGTCTTTCTCACCTTCTTCTGTTAGGCATTTTTTTATGAATTTTAAACCTTCCTAAAATGGAATAATAGAATAAAGTAACTTCAAATCCACCGTAACAAATGTTGAATTTTCAGTTGTCATTGTAAACTTCATTTTCCCTAAAAGATCACAAGAGTTTCATAAAACTGCCCAATGGGTTTACCAGGTGTTTAAGCATTTTATCTAAGACCATGGCATTTGGCTTTGTTTTATAAACAGAGACACATATAAAAGGTCTGAAGGGTGGGGTATTCATATCCATATGTATTTTAGGTGTGACAAATCAACTAGCTGTTCTTAGTTTCTTTACCATCATGAAATCTAGCACATCTTCTGAAATATATCTATTACTAAACAATTATACAAAAACCCTCTCAGGTTTCTCAAATACCAAATGAATGTCTGCCAAGTTCACTTTATTGAATAATTCAGTACCATTCAAAAAGTGATCACATATTGTTTTTTAATCGACATTGTTCATAATAACAAAGAAAAACTACCCTTATCTGCTTTCATAAACCTGTACTCATCTTGTTTAGTTAAATTTAACTTCACTTTGTTCAGCAGACAAATTATATTTATCAGACATTTTACTAACTTCTGTTTTACAGTGTCAGTGGTGCAATAGGTAGCACATTTGCCTTTGGTGCAAAAGGCTGTGGGTTATTTTCCCACACTATGTAGACTGATTGTTGACACTGTAGTGCAACATAAGGGGAGTGCTGTACTCCTGAGTGTGCTTTCTCCAGATGAAATGTTAAACTGAGGCCTCAGCCACTTGATAGTAGCTCAAGTGGATGTACAAGATCCCATGGCATCTGTTGAAAAGAACAGGGGTCCTTTGTATACAAAATATATTTTATTTACAAAATATTAACTTATTTATAAATATTTACATTAATACAAATATATAAACATAAAATCTGTTTACACATATTCATAAATTCCTTTACAATCATGCTAAATTTTCATCCCTATTAGACCCCACTCCCTTTTCCATAACCAGCATCTAATTTTACTTAATATTGTTGCTAAAATATATTTGCCACTAAACATAATTTCATTTATTCTTTCATTCCATGCAACACATATAACCCATATAATATAAAATGTGTTTTATTTACTCTTTTAACATAGTCTTTACCTCTGTTCTTAAAATATCCATATTTAATCATGTCTTTGTTTATTTTAGCTACTCCTTTTTAAATCTTTAAAAATTCTTTACATAGTTTACCCATAATGTTTTTACACTTTAAAATTTTAAAATTAATACTTCCTTTTCAAATACTGTTGGCAAAATAAATATACTTGCTAAGTACACTATTTTCCACATTAGTACTGAATTAATCAAAATAAGCTTTTTTTCAGAATGCTAATTTATATGGTCTTCTGAAAAGACATGCTTGATTTATTTATTCTCTTGCTTTTCCCAATGAATTCTACTTACAACTTTATTCCAAATTTTGCACCTAACACAGGAATTTCATTTGTTGCAAAATATATACCCCTGACCTTTACTAAATGAACCAAAACTTTACTTTTCTCTTTATTTAAAGACATCTATATCATCGTTAGACACTCATTTGTGTAAATTAATACATCGTTTGATACAAATTTTATTTTTTTCACATTAATTGTAATGCCATCTGCATATGTTAACAAAACTGGAATTCTTAACCTTTCAGGTGTTATATACCCCTCCTCCTTCATTTTATGATTTATTTCACATGCTATCACATTCATAACTAATGCAAAGAGTATGTAACTTATTGGACATCCCTGTCTTTCACCACTTTTCATATATGTACCTCTTGGCTAAGCCAGACATTTACACATATTTAAATTATATTTATAATATACAAGTAAACAAAAAACTGAACTAAACCAAAAAAATACCACGGTCAAAGAGGCAGTAGAGAAAATTCAAAGGCAATAGCGTACACAAGTTTATTGTCCGCTTTCATCGATAGACTTCATCAGAATAAAAAAACTTCACAAAACAGCATATAAATAGTGTATCCAATCAATGCTTAATTAAACAATCAACAAAACTAATTGAAAGGCATAAAAGGCATAGCATCAAGTAAAAAAAGTACTAATGTCAAAATCTTTGTTAATAAACAGCTCTCTATACTTTAAAAAACATTTGACATTAATAGTGTCATTCAATCCAGGATAAACATCAGATTTTAATCTAATTTGCCAGAGCGTCTCACGCTGTTCCAAATAATTTTTAAAATCCCCCCCTCTTAAATCAAAACGAGCAACTTCTAAGACAGAAAACAAAAATTTCTTAAAAACAGAACAACTGCCTGAGTGTTTGTATAGTGCATTGGTTTCGTCTCTGTTACGGATGCTGTAAAGGTGCTCCCTAATACGAGTTTTTAAACATCTGGTAGTCATGCCGATGTAGAAGGCAGGACAAACAGAACACATACTGATGTAAACAACACCTTTAGTATTGCAATTGACAAAACCTGGCACACCTATGGTTCTCTCTAAAGTGACAATGTTGATATACGGACCCTCAGAAATATATCGACACATGTTGCACTGATGACAGCAGTGCATACCTTTCTTGTCAGTTGTAATGGTAGTGTTTTCATTATCAATGAATTCCAAAGCCTTTTTCAAACTAAGATTATTCTTTGAAACAAAAAAAGGTTTGTCGCCCAAAACATTGTATAAATCAGAGTTGCCCCTGATGATTCTCCAATTTCTAACTAACGTTTGCTGGATTCGCTGACTATCAACGGTCATATCAAGAGCACAAATCAAATTAGTGTCAACACTTTTGTTGGAGGAAACAGTGTTAGGACCTGAAGTCACTTTGGAAATATAATCCAACAGAGGCTGATAAACGCTTGAACGTTTATTCAAAATCTCTTCACTGGTTTTATCTAAATCCAGTTTGTAATACCCTCGGTCAATAAACAAATTAATGATAAATTCAAACTCATTAATTAAATCACAATTCTTAGAGGTCATACGACTAGCTCTAATGAACTGCCCTCTAGGAATGTTCTTAATAATGTGCCTGGGATGGTTACTAAAATGGTGTAAGTAACTATTTGTGAACGTTGCTTTGCGGTAAACGCGACTGTGAAACCTCATGTCAACCTCATCCCACCAAAGCAAAACATCCAAAAAATTAACTTTTAGTCCAACACAGCCTTTGGTAAATTTTAAATAACTGGACAATGAATTAACTTCTAAAAGAAATAAATCAACAATGTTCAAATCACCTTCGATAATAAAAAACAAATCGTCTACGAAACGACAGAAAAAAGAGATGTTAAACTTGTTGCTCAAATAAGGTATAAATTCAAATTACCACCATGCCATAACCAAATTGGCATAGGCAGGTGCAACAGGAGACCCCATGGCAACTCCTCTCTTTTGCTTGTAATAGGTCTTGTTGAAAAGGAAAAAATTGTTGTCTAAAACTATATCCAAAAAACCACAAATAGTAGAGATAGCATTGTTGCTGAGCCCGCTGTTTTTCTTGGATAAAAAACAGTGTACAGCTTCAACACCATCATTATGAGGTATACAAGTGTATAGTGATACAACATCAATAGTGAAAATGATGTGCTTCTGAGGATTGAAAACTCCACTCTGTGCATACAAGTTTAGTTTGTTCAAAAAATGCCAAGAGTCTCTAATATAAGAGACTTCATTGGCCAAAACGGGTCCTAAAATAGCATCAATGACAAGAGAAATACCCTCAGTAACAGAATGTGGTGAGGAAACAATAGGCCTAAAGGGAGGGTTAGATAAACACTTATGAGTTTTTGGAATTCCAAAAATAACTCCAATCCTTGGTTCCTGTACAGTGCAAAAATCAAAAACTTCATAATTAATGTCACCAGACATAAGAGCTTCATATAAAAAAGAATGAATTAACCGTTGTTTATACAAAATCTGATGAAAACTAATAGTTTCATACTCTTCTAAGTTACTTAAAATTTCCAGCATTTTGCTTTTGTAAGCTCCCTGTTCCATAATAACAATGTTGCCACCTTTGTCACTTTTCATGAACCTAAGGTTCCTGTTTAACATCTTAAGATTATTAAGTGCCCTCCTTTCGTCAATATTTAAATTGCTAAAAGTATTCGATCTACGTTGTAGCATCTGCCCAATGTGCTGAATACATAACATATTTTTATATTTATAATATGCTGACATATATAATTTCCTAACTTTCTTACTTATATTCTTTCATTATTTCCCATACAATTTCATGTCCAATTGTGCCAAATGCCTTGTTAAGATCTCCTATGATGATTTTCACTTCTTTTCTGTTCCTATCATCCACAGTTTCTCTATCATTAATAATTCTTGACAGCCCTTCCTTTTATTCTATATACGCTCTCTTCCATATTTTCCATTTTAGTTTCAAATCTATTTTGCATTGTTTTTATATAGATCTTATAATCATTATTCAATACTATTGGTCTCCATTTTTTAATTCTCTTCTATCTTCTGTCTTACATATGAATTTAGGTATTTTACTACATAATTCTTTATACACAAAACCTTCATTTAACCATTAATTCAAAATCTTTAAAAATATTTTTCGCCAATCCCTTACATTTTTAAACATTTCATAACCTATTTCATGTGGGTCTGTAGCAAAAATCTATATTTACTTGTCTTTACACTTTGTCTGCTCATTTAAAGAAGCCTCCCTTTCCAATTCATTACTTTACATTTTCACTACCTTTTTTCCTTAAACATTTCTTGCACATATTGTACTACACTATTCATAATCTTTTCCTGAGTTCCTTCTATTTCACCTTTTACATTTTTTTATTTCTCTCATTACACTATCATTTTCCTTTATTAATCTGCTTAATCTAATAACTTTACTGCATTTCAATAAAATACAGCTATTCTAGAACATCTCTCATTTCCCAAATTCCAAATTCTTTTTCCTCCCCATAGTTTCTCTGTTTTAAATCTTTCTTTATTTGCTAAAAACCCCATGTCTTCTAACATGCAATTCTTATATCAATATCACATGTATTACACCAGTGCAAAATTCCTGTTCTTCTTACTATAATTTTAATACTATTTACATTTACAGAAAACACTCTAGAATTTTCCTTTTTCCTTTTCCTTAGATCGGTGGTTTCATAAGTTCATAGCTAATGACCAGACTTGCCTTCTTAATTGGCCATTGTAAGCCAAACCAATTTCCATCCCAAAGGTGAGAATCAAACATTGCACCTTTGGTTTGTGACTTAAACACACCCATTACACCAAGCCCCAGTCTTTAGCTGTATATATTCTTTTTTATTCATTTCCTTTCTTTTTTTTCTGTTGTATTTATTCCTGTAAATTTTCTTTTTTTATGTATTTTATCTTTTTTTCTAATACATTTTCCCTTTTACTACTTCCTATGTCTTCTTTGTAGCTTATTTCAGAACCTTCTTCTATATCATCTTTATTACTTTTTCTCATCTATTTTTTCTTCTCTTTCCACTACATCTAATATTTCTTTTCTGTGTTAATTTTCTTCTTTTTCTTTTCCTTACCATTATTTTATTTTTTGCAATCCTTCTATAAATGTCCAATGTTCTTACATCTATAACATTCACAGTCACATTCTTGCATCATGTCCCATCTCCCCACAAATATATTTTCTTTTGTCATAGTTACTTATTCTACATAAAAAACATATTTGGGCTGTCTCCAGTATTGTATAACACCCCTATTCCCATCCACATTTATCATGCTTGGTATAAGTATAAGCTTTCTCTTTATTTTTTAACACAATATTACAATCCTAGGCTCAAGTCCATAAACCCATTTTATCATAAACATTTACAATGTCCATTAGTTATTTTCATAAAGCTTTCAAATGTCCTTGCAAAGTCTCTGGCTCTACCTCTGTTAGAAAATGTACATGAATCTTGTTTTTGTTTCCCTGTTAAATGCTTTTATCAAATAAATACTCCATGGGTTACAGTCTTTCTTTTTTTCATATTCTTCAAGAAAATTTTCCATTGAAAAACTAGTCTGAAATATAATGTCACAAAATGTTTATGTTAGTAAGAATAGGTGTTCTTACCTCTTGTGCTTTTATACCCAAAGGAGCTATTAAAATGACCCACATTTCATACCTTTCAATTTCTATGTCTTCTTTATTTTGAATCCTTATCACATACTTCCATTTTTCATTTTCTTCTGCCTTCTTTCCTGCTACTCCACTTTTGCCTTCTTTTATTTCTCTGCATATGTTTTCCTTTCCATATCAAAACTATTCTTCAGGATTGTCTCTGCATCCTCCTTCTGTATTATCTTCATAATGTCCCACTAGGAAACATCTCCTTCATTTTCTGGCTCACTCTGCAATGCCATTTCTATAAGTAAATCATCCTGCAATCATCCTGATGCAGGGTTGTAATTATACTTCCATCATTTGGTAACTCATCTCCATCAAACAGGTTTCTTTGAAACATTTCCTCAGAATCCTGCTGACATTCTCTGGTCTTCATATTTGCTTTCTCCTTCATTACTTTCACTACTCCATGATCTCCTTCTATCTCTATCTGCCTCCCTCTTTCTCCAGGCCACCTCTGCACCTAGAATGGAAACAGGAAATGCTCCTCCAAAAGGCTTCCCCCTCAAAATAATGATGACTATGTTTTTTATTGATATATTTATTAGATATTATTTGCATATTTACATATTTATATTATTTACATCTATTTACAAAACTCCATAATTATCAACTTCAGTTTAAGCATTCCCTCCCCACTCTTTTATCCATAATAAAAACATTATTTACTTCAAAACCTTTGTCAAAGTCCATTTTCCATTGTATTTAATTTATTTTAGCTAATTGTTCTGTATAGTTCATGAAACATAACATATTATTCTGCCCATTTTCTTAACTTTTTCCTGTTTTTGTGCACCATAATAACCAAATTCTATTATGCCCATGTTTATTTGCTCATATTTTAACAAACTTTTCACCCTATTATGTTTATATATTTTTTTCCACAAATTATTAACTCTTTCACATTTCAAAAACACATACCCCGGGATTCATGAATCTTGCGCCAGGCGCAGGCGGTATAATGGCAAATATGGCCATTGAGCAATTCAGGTACTATCCAATTCCATGTGCATTACCGTCGTATGCCAGAACTGAGCAGCCCTCAGCTTAGGTATGCTAATCACCCCATGAGCAGTGCCGCACCATGCAAATGAAGGTAAATAGCCATTCATGAAGTGGTGCAGGCATAGCATAAGCCCACGGAAATGTAAACCAAAAAACACGGTTTACATTTTCCCAAACAGAACATTGGAGCTATGGAAGCGGACCAGACTCATGTATTACAAAGTTAACATATGCCAATGGCTAAATACACAGCCAATGGCATAAGAAAAGATGCACAACACCTAAAAAACATTTAATGTCATGTCCACAGTAACGCAAAGTACAACCGCAGGGCATGTGTGCGCAAACTGGAACACAAAGAAAATATATACAAGTGTCATAAAATCGCAGTGTAATACAAATCAAGATTTCACCACAATACGCAATGGTATGCATGGTACACCACAACCAAGCTGCAAGGGTTGCTAAGGGTCTGTGACAGTGTTCAGCGCAGTAACTATGAATTATAGTCAATGCCATGCAAATGAGGCTGGTAATACTGAATCGCAAATGCCCCGCCGGATTAAGGATGTACCATACGGCGCAGCACTATAACACTGAGGAGTGGCTCAGAGGTATACATGACATCAGCAGTAGGGTGTGCCACCATAGCTGTAAGCACATTGGAGCAATGCAAATCTGGCCTGGCTATTGCTAAACAAAGCTGCAGGACAGGGGTGGGGAGGTAGGTATAGAATCGTTTAGCTGAGAGCACACATGGTGCCCGAAAGCGCATGTGTATGGGGATGAAAACGTGCCCGAAACCCGGTAAGAGGATGCATGCGCCGCGAACCATAGCACAAACAGGAAGGTCTGGGGAAGAAAAGAAGGAAATGCCACAGTAGGGCAATTGGAGTACAACTGAGCAATTAACACCTATTAACTCACAGCGGGCAATCAACGGCAGCTGACAAGTCTGCTCGCAGAAACCTGCAAAACAGGATAGGGGAGGCATCGGATTGCAAAGAAAGGAGAACTGTCATAGCAGAGCAAAGCAAACCTACAGTAGACTGGCAATAGAACACATTACGCAAGATAAACCAGGTCTAGGAAAGTACAAATGAAAGCAGGCTGCTGGATGCATGCCAGAAAATTGTAGGTGAAATGTAAAAAAATGTAAAAGGAAGAGCAAGAGGTAATCCACGGCAGCCAAATGTAATTCAACACCAAAGGCACCACAATAGTAGTCCCTGTAGTAAAACACATAAGATACCCTGTAGCTACGATCGTAAATACACACCCTATGACATCATTGGTGTTCACAGCACAATAGTATAAAGTATGAAAGCACCCTACACACACCTATGTATTCCCAAACACTGCACCATAGGTGTAAACACACAGGGAACTTTTAAAATGTACATGTTGGGAGCTGCCATAGCTGTGATTCATCACCATGTGTTAGAGACTGATGGTGTTTTGAAGGATGATGCTGACAACCACTGCAGGCCCCGGAGGAGAAGAAGAGTGTTCAGACCAAGTGTAACCTACCAGGGGCTACATGATCTGGAGATAGTAGAGCATTACAGGGTGGACAGGGACATCTTACAGCAAATAGTTGAGCTGTGCCGGCCACACCTGAGAACCAGAAACAACAGAGGGAAACCCATCCCAGTGGACACGAAGGTATGTCTAAGCTTGCGAATACTAGCCACAGGTACCTTTCAAAGGCCAACTGGAGATATAATGGGGATCTCACAGGCATCAGCATCCAGGGTACTGCACCAGTTCCTAGATGCCATGTTACCACACGTCAATGAGCATATATACTTCCCCCAAACTCAGGAGGAGTTGGCCAGCAATATGCGTCACTTCCACCATGTGGCACACTACCCGGAGGTACTGAGTGCGATAGACTGCACACACATACATATCAAGTCACCACCCGGTGAGCATGGTAAGCGCTACATAAACTACAAGGGATTCCACTCTATCAACTTCCAGTTCATGTACAATGCCCAGGGCATTATCACGGATGTGTGTGCTGGCAGCCCTGGAAGCTACCATGACTCCCATATCTGGCATGCCTCACAGCTGTATCAGGTATTTGTCAGGGGGGACATCCCACATGGCCACCTTGTTGGGGATGCTGGCTATACACTAGAGCTGTGAATGATGACTCCCATCAGAAATGCACACACACCCATGCAAGAACCCCATAATGAGGCACACGCTCAAACCAGAATCATCATAGAGCGTGTGTTTGGGATGCTGAAATCACGGTTCCGTTGTTTGGACACATCTGGTGGAGCCTTGCAGTACTCTCCAGGCACATGTGCCCACATCTTCATAGTATGTGCCATGTTACATAACATGATTCTGCAGAAACAGCTGCAGCAGGGACAAAATGGTGAAGGCCCTCATAGCCCACCGCAATTGCCAAGGCCATCACAGGCACAGAGGAATTCAGACCATGAACACCCTGTGCCAGCCCCAGTAGGTAGACGGAGGTGTGCCCAATATGCCTACACCTTGGCAAAGATGGAACGTATAGCACATACTCTGACAGTGTAGGCCCCTATTGACTGACACACCTCTCCACCTGCACACACAGTAAAATGGATGACACACACACACGACCACCTGTAAATTGTAATGTATAGATGGCCCACTGTATGAATCCTACATAGGCAGCCCTCAAACATTGTACACACAACAGCTATTGGAACAAGGAATGTCAACACCTGAACGGTACATGCGCCTATCAGCAGATGTTGGTGCTGTGTGTATAGGTTCCTAGGTACATCTGTAGGTACACGCCCGATTGTCAGAAGCCATACACCAAATGACGCAAATAGTGTCTGCTGTTGCCACAACATCAAGTAACCAACTGTCGCTCAGTGGAGCAGAGGCAATTGCGGGATCACATGTGTGTAAGCACTGTTCTGCACACACTCTGCACGGATTCCCTGCTGCATTAATGAGGGGCTCCACATAATGTAATCATGGATGTTGTGTCAAGGCATGGGGTGTACCCATGACAGGTATTCATCTCCCCAGCATGCTCCACCTATGTTCGTTCGAAGGTGTAGCACATTATCGTGTGTGGCTCATTGTGATATACATACCCAATGCTGGAGCACATCCAGTAAACATCACATGGACATACCAGTAATTGGACTCATCCATATGTAAACTAAATGAGTTACCCATGTGAGTGCAGTATGGAGTAACAGCCGTAGTATACTCCACATACAAAACTCCATAACACGTGTACAAATCCCAGATGGCCAAGTGGTAAATGCAGTGACCGTCACGCATGTTCCCGGTCCCACGTCCTGCAAGGGATGTAATGTAATCCCGAAGGCTCGAATAATGCATGTCAGATGCAGGTCATCAGATCATGTTTAGCACACGTTAGCGGGAATATGCATTGCCCAGTGCTGGTAAGCGTTGTTTAAATATGAGTATACGGATATGCGCGAAACAGGGATAAACTTCTCTGAATATTGCACAGATCATGGTCAGTGATGTCCAGAACAGGTGAAACCAGCATTATTCACCCCTGTACTAATAGCGCCTGCTCTGAGTGGTAAAACGACCACTGCCAGGACTAGAACACGCAATCATGTATACAATCACCTAACACTATGGTAGCCAAGATGTACCTATGGCAGGTGTGTAATGTGACAGGTTCAGGCACAAACATGCGGAGTCCAGGAAACAGTATACACCGACAAGTACACAATGAAAGGTGTAGTTTGCCTGTCACTTTCCCTGTCAGATATATATATATATATATATATATATATATATATATATATATATATATATATATATATATATATATATATATATATATATATATATATATATATATATATGTATATACATACATATATACATAGATATAATACAGATAGAAAGGGTGATAGAGAGATATATGTTGATATATACAGATTCACCGATATCTGCAAATATATAGATAGGTCAACGACATTCATAAAACCTTGGAGGTACAAATAAATAGGACACCGCCAACTATGGAATGTGTCACATACCGACACGTGTAACCACGAGTCTGAATGACTGAAAGAACACAGTACCGGAACACTAGAACCGTGAGTAATATTATCACGATAAGAAGGGACATTTAGTTACCGCTGCCGGTGTTGCGGTCCACGTAGGTACTGTGTTCAACTGTGTTTGTGATTGCCGTAGTCTGTGTATGTGTGTGTTGAGGGTGCCGTGCGCATTTCCATGTGACTGTAATGTGTGTGTGTGTCTGTTAGTGCCAACTCAGAGGTAGATCATTACGGTAGGTGTGGTTATAGCTAGCCATAGGCATATGGTTGCCACCTGTCCCACATTAGGAGGGACAGCCCCTCCCTGGGCAGTGGTGTCCTGACATAAAACATTACAAAGGGCAACTGTCCGAGCCTGTAGGACATTATTATGTCCCATATATTATGTAATAGTTGCATTAAATAGTTATGCCTGTATGTAAGAAACGTAAATGTTACATGCAATATGATAAGTAGCCAAAGTCTTACAACAATAAGTATGTATTGAGGATAAAAGTATGTGCTATCCTGTGTACTGACCGTAGGTATGTGTCGGCCTGTAAACACCGATGTGTGTCCTGCAAGTGTCCCACAATGTCCATTTGAAAAGGTTGCAACCCATGTCAAAGAGGTTCAGTTACCAACACAACTGCAATGACTGCAAATATCTGGGACAGAAATACACGGGACAGCTGTCAGTTAGCAACATCCTTTTACACATCGCTGTAATTCCAGAGGTATGGAAGTATCAACCTCAACTGCATACTATATAGAAACCAATTAACAACGGCCCAATTTATAATCCCATAACAAAAGTCTACTAACTGATAGCTCTTTAATTAGGGAAGGAGCCCACACTACATATATGGAATATGTAGAAATGCCAGCCCCACAAACCTGTATATGCTACATACACCCACCTACATCCCCCACACACGAAACTATAGCAATACAGACTGTAATTACAGCACAAACGTCCAGTCAGTCAATTACATCTGCAGAAGCATTAACATACCTTGTGAGAGACACATTTAAAGGTGCCATGTGAAATCATAGCCGTTGTATAATTGAACAAACAGCGATGTTACAGGTTTTGTTTGCAATAGTCCCTTATCAGATGGTTGGTATGACAGGTACACTCACATGTAGAACCACATACTCTAGCCATTACACACAATCCACGGGGGACATGAATCCAAACTATATGTGTCTCTACACATAGCAGTTGCAGTTACACAGAACAAAACACAATACAGGCCGTCTCCCTGAAGGTAGGGCAAATGGGCAACGCCCAAGTGGAGAATTCAATTATACCCCACTGTTGCCATGTAATTGGTGAATGGAGTAGCTGCACAGCTGATGTGCAAGTAATAAGTCACTCAGGAACAGCAATTGGTGGCAGGAAACCACATGTTACAGGCATCGACGTATATAAGGATGACTTGTCAGACATTCAAACCGTATGCTCATACCATAGAACTGTTTAAACAGTGTAAGAGAGATAGTTACGAAAGTCTGGAATGATAACAAGGTATGTAGAACACTCGGTATGTAAGTGTATGTATAGCCTGTTATGTATTAATTATGTTAGTGTATGTATAGCCTGTTTTGTAATAATTAAAAATATCCGCAATGCATAAAGTGGGAAAAGGTATTATGTAGTGATGCCTTGCTGAGCATAGTAAGGCCTGCAGAAATTGTGTGTCCTGCAGTGGGCCACAAGGTAAACATCATAGACACCACAAGGGATGTTACATTAGGGCTTTTAACAGAACAATTCCATACCACCTGCTGTCAGTGGTAGGGTATGTCCAACAAGTAGGTGCCATAGTAGGGGATAGTATATGTTGATATACTGTCACAGTAGGCATGTGTATGGGCATATAACGACAATGACATGTCAAAGGTGGTCCCGCTGTGCAAGTATGCTTTGCATTATGGGATACTATGTAAAATATGTGTAATGTACAGTATTGTAGGTAGATATGTCAGATATTCTACACAGCATAACAGGCATATCATGCATACCAAAGGTATCATCTATTGGCATGTGCAATATACAATAACAGGATACATATGACTTGTAGTCATGAGACACTGTAATAGCATGATAGCTAATCTAAATGGAAGGGCTACTCAATTAACCATGCACAAAGGACATGTAATAGCTTCACAGGTTCATAGTGGAGTACTATGCAGTCTGGCAAGTCTGTTTAAGCACAACATCAGTGTTCACACCAGCGGCACCTCTCTAGGGTAGTGTCCTGTCTGTGAACAGCAGAGCCATGTGTTACCTGCACCTCTGCACAGTACAGCCACTACAGTGATCCCTGGCGTACATGTGTCTCCCATCCACCAAGTGAGGTATCACATGAACAGTGCTACTGAGTGTCCCTGCTTGATGTACATAGGAATCATGTTCCAAAGCATGGTGAGTGTCTGGTTTGGGAATGTAACCCTCAAGCACATCCCACTCATAGTTGCATCTGTGCACATATCCATGAGCATGTTGCTCACAGTGGCTTTTGCTTATGTCGCGTATGTGGAGTATATCCATGAATATTGTTGTGGACATGGGCTCTGTCTGTTCAGCAGAGGTCACCCCTGAGTATGTAGTATGCAAATGTGTACAGACATGGTGTCCGTAGTTCTGCTGCATACTTCAACTGTCGGAGCTCAATAAATGTCATGGCGTGTTAATGTTGTGGTATATAAAGCTGTAGCTGTTGTGTAAGGTACACCCTAAATGGGGTGTTGTACCCTTGAATGTGTGTATACATCTAGAGTTCAGAGGTACAATGGGTGCCTATGTTCCAGCTACAAACCCAGTGTGACCACGTAGAAGGATATCCATGCTACAGTGGCAATATGGTTATCAAAGGAGTGGGTGCGACATACGTGTGTACTATGATCACGTACAATGAGACATGTATGTAGGGGACTACCACCTATGTGATAGTCAGTGGGTGAATGGTGTAATGCAAAGGGGATGTTCATGCACCTTGTGTCATGCAGCTTGAGGCCATGATATTGATATCAGGTATCCATCACAGTGACACCCTTATGGAGGGGGTCAGTATCAGCTGGTGGATCAATCATGGTACTTTGTATGCTGTTGTCTGTAAAGCTAGGCAAGGAAAGACCCTCTGTGTTGGCCTGCACCTCAGGGAAGCATATACTGAACATGAGGGGCCCTATGACTGAGGACTGTGGTACGCCAAGTGTAACTGAAATACAGTAGGTACTATGGTATGCTACCCTCATTGTGTGTGTCCTGTCCATGAGCCACTTTGCATAACATCCTGAGACATAGGGGTCGATGTGCAGGTGGATGTGTATGTTGTCAATACCAGAATGGAGAACGGTGCTGCAAGGCAATGAGAGGACAATGTAGGCTGTGTGGACCATCTTACCATCATCAACTACCCTGGTAACTGTATGAAAGGAGTCCACCAGGTGTAGGAGCCATGCTCTGGCCCTAACAATTCCAACCTGGGTGGCATCAAAGGACCGGAGCCCACCAATGTCTCTGTAAATGACTTCCATGATGATGTGTCCCATAGCCTTGCAGAACAGTCCAGTCAGGTGTGTAGAGCAATGGTCCCCCTCATGCATTTTGGTGCCAGCTGTGTGGTGTGTGATAACTGTTGCTGTGTGCCATTCAGGGGCCACAATGTCTGATACAAGGCTATTACTGAATATGGTGGCCAAGTGGGGAGTCATGTTGTTCAGAGGTTTGTGTAAATCACAGCCTGGGATGTTGGATGGTCACATGGGGCCAGTGTTCCAGGCCATATAGAGTGCAGGTTAGTACTGTGTAGGTGTGACCTCAGGGACACCGCAATGTTCCTGCATGGATTGTGGTCCTGTAGGGAGTGAGAGGGTGTAATGTTAGCATTGAACCCATCCGCCAGCATGTTGCCAACATCACCTGGTTCTGCCATGGACTACTGACATACCTCCATAATGTCTTGTGGTACACCCTGGAATGTGTTGCAGTAATGTTTACGTAGCTAGTTTATGAGTATCTGATGAGGGATCCTGTAGCCCTACTGAGGCTGACCAGTGAGCTACCCCACCCATGGGATTGTACTCCACTTTGCAACAGCCTCCACCTGTTGTGAACTATGTCCATGGAACTGGACCCCCAGCGTGGCGCCTGTTATCTGGTGGATACCATCATGGCTCTGTGTGGAATAGCATGATCCATGCAGTCGTGTAAGTGCTAATGAAGTGCACTGGGGTATGTTTCAGCATTTGTATGTGCATTGTCCATCTGCACGGGTGTCATGACGTTAACTACTGCTGTCATAAGACATCTATAGTAGGTGTTGTGGTACTCTTGTACTGTGTATGCCGTGAAGGGTGTGGTGCCGGGATGTGGATAACAAGGGTGATTAGCATATGTTCGGAATCCACCAATGAGTGGATAACCCCAGGTGTGGAACACCAGTCACATGTTGGTAGTGTCCATGTCAAGGATATTGTTGGTCTTGGAGGTGGTGTGTATGGGTTGATCCAGCCGAGTGGAGGTTATGAATCCTGGACAGCTTTGGCCTAATGTGTTGGTACATGAGTGGCTATCCCAGTTAAGTGTGGGGTAGTGTCAGTCTCACATCAGTAGTACCTGTCTGAGACCTACTGTCCAGTACACCAAGAAATGAGGTCTGGTAACCGTGGGGTATGTTGTTGAATCCATAGCTTTTTACAATGTGTATAGCAGTTCTGGCCACAGTTAGTTGCACATGGAGCACCTCTGATGCATTGTGCTAAGTAACTAGCCAGGATGTGTGTACAACATAGTGGAATATGGGAACACCTCAGTCGTGGGTGTGCCGGTCCAGGTTACATGACTGAAAGGTATGGTCTGTGTATAACCTGTCATTGCAGGTGTGCTCTGCAGAGCCTAGAGGCAGGTCCCAGTCACTGCAGAGATATTGAAGTGGTCCATTATAAGGAGTGCCTTGCTTGCGTGCGTTAGAGGTGAGGAAGCCAAGCATTGTGTCACATGACCCCATGTTCTGCTTGCCTGTTCCCGTTCTGGTGGGGAATGTTATAGGAAACTGTGCAAGACAGGCAGTATAGAAGCAGCAAGAGCCTTACATGTTATCTGTACTCCCAGGGCTGACAGGTGCAGAGCAGCTGTGCTAAAGCATTGTGTTTTGTTGACTATGTCAGTCAAAGTGGACAGATGCCTGTGGAATGACAGCAGAAGCATAGGCAACTGTTGAAGTGACACAGTCAGTCGTTGTACAGTGGTATTGGGTCCGGATGAATGCATAATGCTCCCCAGGGCTTGGCCCATACCTTCAGGGCTACAAGACCGGTGAGCTATTGCATGTCCTTGCACATGTAGTCTGTGAAGATGCATCTCAGGGCAGTCACACTAACATGGAGAATGACAGTCAAATTGTACCTGATGAGGTTTGGCATGGGTGCATAGGTTATGTTGCAGAACCAGTTACCCGACAGCAAGATGTAAGCGACTATCGCCTTATCGCCTTGTGTAGCCTGCTGAGTGGAACATCAGTGTGACCACCTACAGAGTCACCTATGACAGGCGTGTTGTGTATGTTATAATACCCTATTGGCTGTATGTGATGGGCACACATGAGTCTGTGGGCTATAAGTTATTGTTGTTGTGTTTGGTGATGGGGGCTGCCTTTGGTGCCTACACAGAGTATGGAGAGGTACTGCACAAGTTGTACTCATATGTGTGGCCTGTGGTGGTGGAGATCTTGTGAGACTATGTGATGAGTGGGGTGTGTTGCGAATGTTACACATCCCCACATGATTGTCAGGTGCAGTCAGGGTTTGGTGACATCATTACCCCCAGCAGGGCTGCATATGTACATCTCCCACAGGCTATAGTGTCGTATGTTGGGAGGTGAGCATTGACTGTGTACATGAGACAATTGCTCTATTGCCACATGTACGACATATTCATCATATAGACAGGCAATAGCACTGGTACGTGACAGTTGGACATGCCTGTATATACAACCATGTCTCACAAGATATGTGAGTTACATGTGTACAACAGCTGTTGTACTGAAAGCAAGCTGGAAATGTAAGGACAGACAGTGTACTTGTGAGAAATGGAGTGGAATGGGTGCTATATTAATCAGCAGCTCATGAAGTGCTCACAAGTTCTGCACAAGTGCTGAGCATGGAAATACAATACAGATAGGGTGTTGGATAATATCAAACCACAAGTGGTGAAGACAGTCATAATTGGTGGCACTGCACTATAATCCTGCTGAGTGTGGTGTGCAAGTCCATGAACCATTATCAATGTAGATGTTAGCAGTACAGATGTACATGACAGTACGGATGTTTGACTACATATACCTTTGTATGTCACAGGAGTGTTCTACCAGTGGCCTGTTGACAGAATCAACACTACAAAAGGTGCCAGAGTTACATGTGTATATCACACCAGTGCCAGCTACAGTAAAACAGGGTTAATGTGTTGTACTCCACCCTCATTGTAGCCCATACCACACAGACAAATGTGAGGCATCTGTGTATGTAAGGATGTGAATGGCCATGACCTATGAGCAATAGCTGTCTCAGTGTTATGAACAACATACAGAATCGGCTTGGGTGAGGTGTGTGACATATGTGCACATTCTGATGGATGATATCAGCATTGTCACCACTAGGTGAATATCCCTGTACCCATTAACTACCACCTAGGCAGCGGTCAACATTATGGACACTGTGAAAGGGATGGTGCTGTGCAGTTCACCTCCCTGAGTTGGTAACGTCTTCAGGCCCCTTAGGTAGTCATGCGAGGTACCCATGTCATGACAGGGTGCCATCCATGAGCATGGAGAGCATTAGACAGGCATACGCAGTACTCGGGTGACCAATATTGGATCACATATCACCTTTAAGGGGTATTGGCCATGCGTGGATGGGTGATACCAGCCTTCACAATCCTCTCCTCCACTATGCAGCATGCTGTCTACCTTGCATAAAGACATGTGCTACACTATGATATTGGACATGCTACATGTCCATATCCTGATCTGAAAGACATATGTCATGGACAGCCACTGTCCTACTACTAGGATCGCCACATGCTGGACAGATCCCTGTGCCATACATGTGACATACTCCCGCCATACCATGCAACCCTGTCCATCAAAGCTGCACATGTCATCTCTGTCATACATGGTGTGATGGCCGCATGGTAGATGTAGTATCAACTGTCTGGATCAGTAATGTGGCACTGATGCACCTTGCGGTGGCAAAATGGCTGTCAGATACAGCTAGGAAACCTTGCCCGCACATGCTATAGTTGATAACCATTCTTGCGAATGACGTCCGACTAGCCATTGTCCCATGTCTATCACATGTGCAACACAGACGATCCGTGGCAGGATGTTGAACAGCTGTACAGTGCCGTGTAGATGTATATGGCAAAACACATGCATGTAAAGGTTTCCATGTGAATGTGTGCATTGTCACTGCTTAAGTCCATTAAGAAAGTGTATGTGTTGATATGTGACATATACACAGCATCAAGGTCAACAGCATTACCGTGGACACATCCAGGCATGTGCTGATAGGTAAGAACACCAGTGCAGGTGAACACACATGCCCACATCAAGACAGCATTCACATGGAGTATGAACAATGTAATGAGGTGACACATGGTGATGATATCCAATGCATAATGGGTGTTACATGTGTGTGACACAAACAAGTCAGTCGTGTCAGTGTCATGATGATTTGCAAAGATAACTGTGCAGATGTACTAGATTTACTAGAAATATATGTGCAGCAGTAACTCTGTACATCTCTGATACTGTGACCTTTCACCATCATTATGTCTTTCAGATAATGCTCATACACGCCTGCCAGCGTACAGCCGCCAGGAGGAGGATGTCCTCATCCTGTACCTCCATGAGAACTACGAGGTGTTGTTCAGCCATGTGCCACAGCATGCCCAACAGCGTGACGACCTGTGGCAGGATCTTCGCAAGAGGGTGAATGATGTGGGTGGCCATAACCGCACCTACCAGCAAGTGTGCAGACACTGCACGGACTTGATATGACATGCAAAACAGCATGCCACTGCAATCGCCAGGGAACAAGGTGGAACAGGTGGTGGGCCACCAACCCAGCCCCCACTCACAGACACCGAGGAGCTACTGGCCAGTCTGGGGACACCCTCAGAACAGCATCCTCAAACACTAGCTGCCATCGTGGAGGTGGGTGTCTCCCAACCAATGAGCCTGGAGTTGCCTGGTAAGTCACTACTGCACATATGGTTATTATATCACATTTAGTTGCATGTGTCACTGTACATTATGTAATGTAACATCATATGCAAGGTATGTTTACACACATGCTGCATACTACAGTATGCTACCCTGTGTATGCACACATGTGCATACTATATGCTATTGTACAGGCGAATATGTTAACATGCACAGTGTACCCTGCGGCTGTCATACAGTCATGGATAGTGTTCAAACTGCTGTGTCACCCCTATACAGGTATCTCTGGCATGCCGCACAGACATCAGTCCATTGCAGGTGAGACTGCCATCAGTATCAGGCATGTTAAAGCATAGATCTATTTGCCATGTGGCCAGTTAACACCTGTACACATGATGTTCGGTCCAGTCACAATATACAGGTCGCATCACCCATCATTCACACTGGCCACCCATGTGCAATATATACAAATGAAATGATAGACCAACATGACACCACAGTATTCCTCATTGCTACGTGTGGACAGCTGTGCATACAATGGTGGAGGTGTTGTACAATGTTGGGATATGTATTATACATTGGAACAACACGTGTGGTACGCAAACAGTACCACACAGTGAGCTGTGATATGGGCAGCCCACAGGAGTCACCATTGTGTTATATGCCCCTGCAATGGGTGCACACATTGTGATGTGCCATCTGACATGTCCCAGACACATAGTGTTCTGGCTGCAATATTGTCACACTATCCCATAACCTATACCCCACATACCAAACATACAACCCATTGTCTGCATAGCACTGTGGATGGTGATATATCCGACATCTATGGGTGTATATCATATGGGACAACACAGACATGTGAGAATTGATGGCCATCACACACATTTGGCCAACACATGTGCACACATGGCCATAGGGGATAGCCTGAGACACGTAGCCACACAGTAGATGTGATGTGTATACACCCTGTTGCACATTGTCTAGACATGGTCCAATTATAGCCTTAGTTGACTGATTATACAGTTGATGTGGTACACTGGACATCCTAAAAGCCTGTGCACAGCTACTGGAGGTGTCACTGAAGTCTACCATATAAGATGTGTTGAACATCACGACTGTGTCATAGCATGACAGTAGTCACCTCTACAGCTTTCACAGACATTGACACCACATCAGGCCACAGATACTGTACATTTCCCTTGCTGCTGTAGGACATCACCGTTAGCTGTGCATCTCGTGTGTGTGGTACAGCAATGTCATGTGGGATATGTTGAATTGACAAGTCTGCTATGTGTGGACATGGTTTCCAGGCAGCTAAGACTCTGTAGTAGTTGTGCAGGGGTGTCATCTGTAGGTCCTCCAGTGACCTGTCACATGACCACCATGGTTTATTGTGTATACACCTCAGCATCGTGGGTCACCATCCACAGTTATGTCATGGGTATGCATGCAGTTATGGCTATGCAATGTGTACATATTATGCACTGTATAGCAATATAGGCGCCTCATGATGCCATGCAATGGCACAGTGTCTGTACCTCACACTGTATAGCAATGTAGATGGCTCACACTACCTTTCCATGCTCATGCACATTTGCTAAACATGCATTCTATCTGTAGGGCATACAGACAACACCACAATGTGATGCCCATTACAACGCTGTACATGTGTCAGGACACCATTGTGTAAGACATGTATGCATGCTAGTGCACACGTCAGCAGATTACATGTCAAGGTCACGTCAGCCATGTGTACTGTTATCCTGTTCTGGTCCACATGGTGTATCACAGGGATGCATGCATACTACCATGATTGTGTGAACTGCATGGTTACTGATATGACATCTGCTTGCTGTAGTGTGCATCCCAGGGAGGTATGCTAACTAACACTATTAATGTCTGAGCTGCATGCCGTCTGCTGTATCACAGGCATACTGCATGCCGTCTGTCAAATCACATGCATGGTGTGTGTGTGTGTGTGTGTGTGTGTGTGTGTGTGTGTGTGTGTGTGTGTGTCTGTCTGTGTGTTTTCTGTGTGTCTGTCTGTGTGTCTGTGTGTGTGTGTGTGTGTGTGTGTGTGTGTGTGTGTGTGTGTGTGTGTGTGTGTGTGTGTGTGTGTGTGTGTGTGTGTGTGTGTGTGTCTATTGTAATTTAGAGTCTTTCTTTGCATTCACAGGTGATGTAGGTGCATTATCCTCCTGCGGTCCATCTGATGTTAGTGTCCCCACAGATACTAGCAGTGATGAACATATGCATGAGGTACAGGCAGGGTTGTCAGGGGCAGAATCTGTGCCAATGGTTGCCATCCTAGCTACGTCCCCCTCTTTCCTGCACATAGTTCTGCTGCCAACACATACTGCATCACCAGTGGCCATAGAAGAAGGACAGTCAGTGTCTGTTAGCGTGGAACAGGAACGTGTGGTGGCTACAGAAGGTGTGTCTCCACACCATGGTGTCAGTGTAATGACTGCAGATGTGCCACACAGGCATGTGGCCAGTGCTGTTTGTAGGAGGACCTCTGGCAGACATGCACCTGCAGGACAGAGCGCAGCAGCTGGTATCACCAGACGCATGTTCCAGACTATAATGGTGGCACAGGCATGTGCTGAACGGCAGAACAGAGAAGGGCAAAGGCTGCAGAGGGCTGCTATCATTACCCTAAATGACAACATCCAGGCATTGGCAAATGCTCAGCAGCAGATTGCTGATGTTCTGGACAGGTGATTGGGTGACATGGTCAGATTCCTTGACCGTGGCATTGCAATCTGCGAGAGTGAGCTGTCTGTGCTGGAACATCTGGTAGGAGTGAGGCATAGGCCACGTGGACGTAGGCCAGCTACACCACCCAGTGCAGGTCAACGTGAGCGTGCCACCTCACATGCCCATTCCCATAGTGCTGGTAGCAGTAGCAGTGCAGCTGGTGCTGTGCTGTCCACACCTGGACACAGCAGGCCACGTGGACATGGCCCTGGATGTTCCCAGTGGGGACACAGTTCCAGTGGACATGTGTCATCAGACAGTAGCCAATCTGTACCTCCGCCTGGTAGTGCCCGTGCAACCCCTGGCAGTCACAGGTCACATGGCCGTGTCTGGACACAGTGAGTTGTACAACCTGGTCTGTACAATCTGTAGCTGTCAATAATACCCTGTGTAGGCTTCACAAAAGGCAGAACTGTGTGCACACATACACGCACACAGCAAACACATCTGTAGGGCACCACAACACCCACATGCATACTGAACAGACATGTCCAATCATATCACCGGCCTTTACCCACACACATGATGTCATCCATTAGTGCAGCCTATGCCCCTGACAAACATTATCACCCTGTGCATATGATGAAGCCTATGCCACATCCCTGTCATCCACACCATCGGTGCACGGACATGCTCAAATGGTCTGATGCACAGGATGAACAGAATAGTGAGAGAAGTGTATATTATGTTAGTTGTGTACTGTTAACATGCACCAGACATACCATGTAATACAGGATTAGCAGGCATTGTTATATGTTCACAGTATGTGTCTCGGTAACAACAGTAACAGCATGTTGGTAATGATGCCCTGGTTCCCTCCTTATGGTCTACTTGCATGTGCCTACAGGTAGCAGTGTTTGCAGTCTCCCATGTGTAACTGTGGAGTACTCACAGGCACATATGGCGATATCAGCATGCTATACGTAGCCCCAACCTGACTGTTGGAAAGGCTAACATACCACAGATGTCCACACATATACTGATCCAGAAGCATGTGGGCAGTTTAATAGGCTACAGTGGCTAGAGACATGACATCCATACCAGGTCACATCACAGGTATGTTGACATGGTGCAGGGGTTGTACACAGCAGTCTGGCCAATGATAAAGTTAGAGGCCACTTGATAGCATGAGGCCTCACTGTGTAGCAGTATTACCCTGTCACATTACAGGAACATGCCCACACTCATGGGGTCAACAACACTATAATGCAGACCCCATAGTGTTGAGGTGAAGAACCCTGCCTATGTGGTCATCACCCTCACAGTACTGTGCACCCACACGATGTGACACAGAGTAAGAACATGTACAGGTAGCCAGTAAGGCTGAGACCGATGGCATCAACAGGGTAGCAGACTGCATCACCATGAGGGGTTAGGGAGCCTGTGTGTTCTGTATGGTAGCATACATACATACACACACACACACACACACACACACACACACACACACACACACACACACACACACACACACACACACACACACACACACACACACACACACACACACACACACACACACTGTGGAGACCACAAATGTCATACACATACGGATAGCTGATGTGTGTGATATACACACCACCCCTGCCTACGTCATGCTTTCCACACTGCAGTATGTACAGATCTCTACAACAGTGTACAGGGGTGTGTAACAATTGGGATGTATTCCCCACCATATGTGGCATATATGGTCACACAAGCAAACACACATGGCAGTACTGTGAATGATACACCTGCTATATGATGATACGTCTGACAGACATGCAACAGTATTGGCCGCATTATGTGTACCAAAGCTATGTCTGGCAATTGTGCTGCTATATGCACACGGGAGGATGTAAGCGTTACAGGTGTCAAGTGATGTACAGTCAGCAAAATCTGACCGCTGTTTATGTCTTCACCGTCAAGTAACAGTGACATAGCGTACTGTTTGCACATGTAATAGTAGGATGGTGTGTGACACACCTGTGAGCCGTCCCCGGCAAACATCCATCTGCACAGGTGGATCACCACTTTATGTACACATCAATCCATACCTGATGTACATCCTACCATACTGTCAGTATGTCACCATATACAGGTGTCAATGATGGGGCTGCATTGCAACTGCATGTTGTAGTTAGGCACAGATGAGTTACATACATCAGCTACTGCACATGCAAGGTAGCTGCATGTGCACTACAAGTTGTACATGTATGTTGGTCCTACATGCCTGTCATGTAGCCATGTTTGTATGCATTGCAATTGGTGGACATGTGTGATGACATACATAACACATGGACTGTTGTATGATATGATGAGTGTCATGGGTAACTAGTACAGAGGGAATGTGTCCTCAGTCAACATTGCTACCTCATGTACTGTTAGCATTCAACAGCCATGGACCCACCTTCCATTTGCGTGCATGTGATTGCTGTAGCCACTTGTCTGCATGGAGGACAGCAAAAGCTATGCTATGTACATATGTGTTGTGTGTGTGGTCCATGCACATATCCACTGCGATTACATGTACGTCATATCCAAATGTGTGTTCTTGGGTGTACAGCGACAGTCATCTGTCACAGCTGTGTAGGACCCAGGGTCCCTGTTATGTGTAGAGCCGACCTGGTTATTACAGTGGTATCATTGCAATGCATAACACATGATGAAACCCTGCTGGTACATGTGTAGTTGCACAGTTGCTGTAGACCTATGTAAAGTCCACTGGTCATGAGTCACACAGTGTTGTGGTAATGTATGGCTGTGTATTGCTGGTCCAACGACATGGTGATGTCTGAGGGCTACATTGTAGACTGCGGTGTGTACCTCTGTGATCTGCACCTGAGACATCTGTGATGGCTCCTGAGTGTGTACTGGTCAGTACATGTGAGTGGCCTTCATGTACGTGGGGACAGTAACACCATACTGTGCCCTTCCATGTTTAGAATCCGTGTGCATGCAAGACGGCCCTTCGCAACTGCTAAGTTTGTGAGCATGCCCAGTATGCCGTTGTGTAGATGGACACACAGTACATTCCAAACCGCTCCCTTCTGTGTTTAGAATCCGTGTGCATGCAAGACGGCCCTTTGCAACTGCTAAGTGTGTGAGCATGCCCAGTACGCCATTGTGTAGATGGACACACAGTACATTCCAAACGACGTGTGATACAAAGTGCGTGGGCATGCCCAGTGACACCTTGTGTCGGTGATGTGCCTCTGTGTATGGGCATGGCCATTGACATCCTGTATAGCGATGGTGGTCATCCAGGCAACAGATGTCCATTTACAACATCATGATGAATGCTTACATTGAACACACTGGTTGACTGTCTTGAAGGGTGTACTGTCTGTAGTGCGTCCCATATCTATGCAGTGTTGTTGTAGTGCTCAGTAGATATTCAGTTGCCCTGATCACACCACTGCCATGTGTGTGTCTACGTCTACCTTGGGACAGTAATATGCTTGCAGACTGCTCACTCTCTATACATTCCCTATCGGCGTCTCTGCCTTTGCGGATGATGTCACCCACCTAGAAGTATGCCTCTGGGGGTGCTGTGTTCAGTAATCTCGGTAGCGCGTTCTGTAACTGCATAATGCTGTAGTGTGATAAGGTAGTTAGGTGTATGTTTGACTCCCAGCCATGCCAGGTGTGTGTGGGTGTGTGTGTGTGTGTGTGTGTGTGTGTGTGTGTGTGTGTGTGTGTGTGTGTGTGTGTGTGTGTGTGTGTGTTTCCAGCTGCCTGGGGACAGAGTAATGCTTTTAGATGGCTCACACCACATGCATTCCCTATTGGCATCTCTGCCTTTGCGGATGATGTCACCCACCTAGAAGTATGCCTCTGGGAGTGCTGTGTTCAGTAATCTTGGTAGCTCATTCTGTAACTGCGTAATGCTGTAGTGTGATACGGTAGTTAGGTGTATGTTCAACTCCCAGCCCTGCCAG